>NC_047119.1:73192925-73210425 GCF_902500255.1 Thalassophryne amazonica
AAACTGCAGGATTGTCTTACAGACATAAAGACATGGATGACCTCTAATTTCCTGCTTTTAAACTCAGATAAAACTGAAGTTATTGTACTTGGCCCCACAAATCTTAGAAACATGGTGTCTAACCAGATCCTTACTCTGGATGGCATTACCCTGACCTCTAGTAATACTGTGAGAAATCTTGGAGTCATTTTTGATCAGGATATGTCATTCAAAGCGCATATTAAACAAATATGTAAGACTGCTTTTTTGCATTTACGCAATATCTCTAAAATTAGAAAGGTCTTGTCTCAGAGTGATGCTGAAAAACTAATTCATGCATTTATTTCCTCTAGGCTGGACTATTGTAATTCATTATTATCAGGTTGTCCTAAAAGTTCCCTAAAAAGCCTTCAGTTAATTCAAAATGCTGCAGCTAGAGTACTGACAGGGACTAGAAGGAGAGAGCATATCTCACCCATATTGGCCTCTCTTCATTGGCTTCCTGTTAATTCTAGAATAGAATTTAAAATTCTTCTTCTTACTTATAAGGTTTTGAATAATCAGGTCCCATCTTATCTTAGGGACCTCATAGTACCATATCACCCCAATAGAGCGCTTCGCTCTCAGACTGCAGGCTTACATGTAGTTCCTAGGGTTTGTAAGAGTAGAATGGGAGGCAGAGCCTTCAGCTTTCAGGCTCCTCTCCTGTGGAACCAGCTCCCAATTCGGATCAGGGAGACAGACACCCTCTCTACTTTTAAGATTAAGCTTAAAACTTTCCTTTTTGAAAAAGCTTGTAGTTAGGGTTGGATCAGGTGACCCTGAACCATGCCTTAGTTATGCTGCTATAGACTTAGATTGCTGGGGGGTTCCCATGATGCACTGAGTGTTTCTTTCTCTTTTTGCTCTGTATGCACCACTCTGCATTTAATCATTAGTGATTGATCTCTGCTCCCCTCCACAGCATGTCTTTTTCCTGGTTCTCTCCCTCAGCCCCAACCAGTCCCAGCAGAAGACTGCCCCTCCCTGAGCCTGGTTCTGCTGGAGGTTTCTTCCTGTTAAAACGGAGTTTTTCCTTCCCACTGTCGCCAAGTGCTTGCTCACAAGGGGTTTTTTGACCGTTGGGGTTTTTCCATAATTATTGTATGTCTTTGCCTTACAATATAAAGCGCCTTGGGGCAACTGTTTGTTGTGATTTGGCGCTATATAAATAAAATTGATTTGATTTGATTTCATACACACACACATTACACACACATAACATACACATACATCACATACACACACACATTACATACATTACATACACATACATCACATAAACACACACATTACACACATTGCATACACATACATCACATAAACACACACATTACACACATTACATACACATACATCACATAAACACACACATTACACACATTACATACACATACATCACATAAACACACACATTACATACATTACATACACATATATCACATAAACACACACATTACATACATTACATACACATACATCACATAAACACACACATTACACACATTACATACACATACATCACATAAACACACACATTACACACATTACATACACATACATCACATAAACACACACATTACATACATTACATACACATACATCACATAAACACACACATTACATACATTACATACACATATATCACATAAACACACACATTACATACATTACATACACATATATCACATAAACACACACATTACATACATTACATACACATACATCACATAAACACACACATTACATACATTACATACACATACATCACATAAACACACACATTACATACATTACATACACATACATCACATAAACACACACATTACACACATTACATACACATACATCACATAAACACACACATTACACACATTACATACACATACATCACATACACCCATACATTACACACATACATTACATACACATACATCACATAAACACACACATTACATACATTACATACACATACATCACATAAACACACACATTACATACATTACATACACATACATCACATAAACACACACATTACATACATTACATACACATACATCACATAAACACACACATTACATACATTACATACACATACATCACATAAACACACACATTACACACATTACATACACATACATCACATAAACACACACATTACACACATTACATACACATACATCACATAAACACACACATTACATACACATACATCACATAAACACACACATTACACACATTACATACACATACATCACATAAACACACACATTACATACATTACATACACATACATCACATAAACACACACATTACATACATTACATACACATACATCACATAAACACACACATTACATACATTACATACACATACATCACATAAACACACACATTACACACATTACATACACATACATCACATAAACACACACATTACATACATTACATACACATACATCACATAAACACACACATTACATACATTACATACACATACATCACATAAACACACACATTACATACATTACATACACATACATCACATAAACACACACATTACATACATTACATACACATACATCACATAAACACACACATTACACACATTACATACACATACATCACATAAACACACACATTACATACACATACATCACATAAACACACACATTACATACATTACATACACATACATCACATAAACACACACATTACACACATTACATACACATACATCACATAAACACACACATTACATACATTGCATACACATACATCACATAAACACACACATTACATACACATACATCACATAAACACACACATTACATACACATACATCACATAAACACACACATTACATACACATACATCACATAAACACACACATTACATACATTGCATACACATACATCACATAAACACACACATTACATACACATACATCACATAAACACACACATTACATACACATACATCACATAAACACACACATTACACACATTACATACACATACATCACATAAACACACACATTACATACATTACATACACATACATCACATAAACACACACATTACATACACATACATCACATAAACACACACATTACATACATTACATACACATACATCACATAAACACACACATTACATACATTACATACACATACATCACATAAACACACACATTACACACATTACATACACATACATCACATAAACACACACATTACACACATTACATACACATACATCACATAAACATACACATTACATACATTACATACACATACATCACATAAACACACACATTACACACATTACATACACATACATCACATAAACACACACATTACACACATTACATACACATACATCACATAAACACACACATTACACACATTACATACACATACATCACATAAACACACACATTACATACATTACATACACATACATCACATAAACACACACATTACACACATTACATACACATACATCACATAAACACACACATTACACACATTACATACACATACATCACATAAACACACACATTACACACATTACATACACATACATCACATAAACACACACATTACATACATTACATACACATACATCACATAAACCTTGTGGATTCACCAAGATCCACAGTGGTATTTGGCACAAGTTTTATGCCGGATGCCCTTCCTGACGCAACTCCACTTTTACCTGAAGAAACACACACAGTCCCTGGTGTTTCAAAGAGGTCTCCCATCCAAGTATTAACCAGGCCCCACACTGCTTAGCTTCTGAGATCAGATGGGATCAGGTTGACACAGAGCAGACCAGCTGCATTCATTCATGTCAACACTCACACACTCATCTTGAATTACTTAGTCCAATTAAGGGTTGCGGGGGTCTGGAGCCTACCCCAGCAGCCACAGAGCGTGAGGCAGGGTACACCCAGGACAGGACGCCAGTCTGTCACAGACCACAATCAGACAAACACATTTACACCCACTCACACACCTATGGACAATTTAAAGGTTCCAGTCCACTTGACCCACATGTCTTTGGATGTGGGAGGAAACTGAAGCACCCGGAGGAAACCCATGCAAACACGGGGAGAACATGTAAACTCCACACAGAAAGGCCAAAGGCGGGAATTGAACCCATGGCCTTCTTGCTGTGAGGCAACAGTAACCACTAATCCACGGTGCTGCCCTCCAGTCAAAACTGTATTTCTAAAAAAAACTGACATGACAGATTAATCATTTCTTCCAGCTCTTTAACTTGTGTAGGCCCTGATAACGCTGATACAAATAAAATTTCCCAAAGTGTGTCAGAAAAATGCATGACAGCTTCAGAGTCATTTGTATCCATAATCGTTATGGAAGCTTTGGAACGGACTTTTAGTTGCGTGAAGGTCACTCACCTGCGTCTGGTTACAGTTTCATGCCTGGACTTACACCAGTACATCAATCCACATTTGTTTTTGGATTCAGAAGAAAAAGTAACTAAAATAAGCACAAAGTATTAATAAATACATACTCTGAGACAGACCACAGGTGTGCATGCCAGTGTGACTGTGTCTGCCTGTGTACATGTTGTCCTACACTGGCATCTTGTCCAGCGTGTACCCTGTCTCACACTCTATGACTGCTGGGATGGTCTCCAGCACTGACACAAGTTGTCATCTCCTTTTAAAACCTCCAAATTGCACAAACACTGGTCTACCTTCACGTGTACCGACCTCTGCTTGATAACTCACTAAACCCTTGTGAACTACAGAGTTGCTTGTCTGAGTCTTGCATTTGTGTCCAACCATTCCTGACCATTGAACCTGACAGATGGATCTGGCCAGCCATGGATGCAGCAGATGCGTTTCAGTGAGCGGTATGCAACCACAGTTGGCAGCTAGTGCTTCAAGAGGTTCAGCTGACCATGGTTAGTTCCAGAGTTAGCAAGCTGGTTAAACGCCAGGACTCATCCATGTCCTCTGTAAGCACTCAGATGCAGCAGCTTTTGTCCACATTGGATCATCAGGCCAGCCCGGGTACAGATACTGGCACCTCTCTTCCGGGTGCATCAGCAGCCATGCCGGCTTCTGTACCCATAACTGGGTTTGCTATCAGCTGTCTCGACCCAAACAATTCTCCAGAGAAACGGGTGATGTCATAGCCTTCATCATGCAGTGTGAGTTACACTTTGAACATTTGTCATCAATGTTTCCGTCCAAAAGAACGAAGACAGCATTCATGATAACTCACCTGACCGGTCAAGCAGTGGTATGGGCCATGGTGGAGTGGAGTCTTCAGTCTACTTCCGGTATGTCCCTTTGTGCCTTCACAGTGGATCTCCAGCAGGTGTTCCAGCATACATCCACGGGGCGCGAAGCTGCTCGCTCATTGATGAGGCTGAAGCAGGGAGCCGCCATGTCACAGACTACGCTGTAGACTTCCGGATTTTCGTGATTGAGAGTGAGTAGAACCCAGTAGCACTCCTCGATGTGTTCTTCCAGGCATTAGCTGAGAACATCCAGGATCAACTCATCGCTGCAGAACTCCCCGACAGTCTCAACCAGCTCATTGCACTGGCAATCTGGACCAACCGCTGACTGGCATAGCGTCCTCATCACGAAGTTCATCATCCCTCTCGCCGAGCTGCCACACTTCCAGCCAGCTCTTCAGCCTCCAGCCGCTCTCTCTCTCACTCTTCCCCTCACAACATGGAGGAGCTGATGTAGTTGGGTAGAACATGCCTCTCAGTGGAGGAGCAACAATGTGCTGAGAGGAAGGATTGTATTTTTACTGTGGACAGTTTGGTTCACATGATCTCCAGTTGTCCCGTCAGGGGTGCCACAGCGCAGTCCAGAACCGAACTGCGGGTGAGTCAAAATTCTATTTCTCCCTCTTCAACTCAGAATACAATTCCTGCTAATTTAATATCCGACCATTCATCGATGTCAGTATCTGCATTTGTCAACTCAGGCTCAGATGCTAATTTATTGTTTTCTTCTCTCACCAGGACCCTCCATCTTAAGCAGTTTTTGCTCTCACCCCCTCTGGTGGTGCGTGCGGTTGATGGTCATGAATTAGGTCAAATAACCCACCGCACTCCGTATGACTTGCCGTACACCATCAAGGACAGTGAGAGGATTGCACGAGCAGGCAAACATGGCAGCGAAGGAACCCGAAACATGTTCATCAGACCAGAGGAAAGGTTCCCATCAACTAAATCATTTGGGGACCTGTTTGCAAGTCCCAAAAACAAATGTTTGCAGACATTTCTGAAGAACCAGTTCAGAAGTATATCACCCAGTCTGACAAACAAGGAACTGATCTACTCTGTTGGTCTCCAATGTGAAAATCTCACCACTGGGACAGGGGTAAATACATTTGAGTGTAACCACATCGAAGCAGATACAGCCAGGTTGTATATATACTCCCAACTCAGGAAGGATGACACTCACACACCAGTAGTTCTGGATTCTGAAGACACAGATGTTGTTGTGTTGGCTGCTCATGCAGCTCACAAGATTGACTGTGTTTTGGGTGTAAAATGGAAAGACATAATACTTGATGTCCACCTGCTGTGTGAAGAGGAAATCTATGATATCATCATACAACTCTATGTTCTGAGTGACTGTGATACGACTTCGGCCTTCTATGGTCATGGAGAGCTATCTGTGTTCAGCAAAGGTTTGTGCAACGAAGCTAGGGAAACGCTGCAGTCTGTGGGAAAGTCACTTCCTGCTTCACAGCACATCCTGGACAAGATGGCCTTATTCACCATACGGTACATCTACGGTGACAAATCCAGCAAGACACTAGGGCAGGCGAGAGCTTTGAAGTGGAAGAGTCTCAAAAAGAAATCAACATCAAGAATCCCTCCTGACAGAGACTCCCACAACCTGAAAGTGCAGAGAGTTAACTACCAGTCTCATCTCTTTCTTCACTTTCACATGAAAGAGCTGATTCCATCACCACTAAACAGCGGTTGGAAACTTGACAATGGTAAATGTGACCCCCTTAGATACACAAAGCAATGGCTATACAAAGACCTTCTGGGATCCTTGCAGGACGTGATTGAAGATGACACGTCTGATGAGAGTGATGGAGACTATGACACAGAGGATGTTTGACTGTTTTGTAATGATGGTTTTACCTGACTCTTGGAGGACTCTGAACCTGACATATTGATAATGGGAGTGTATAAATCTTGTTTGTTATTATAAAGCTGTTACATTTCTATCTAGATTGTTACATTTTATGTGCTATTAGCTTGGTTTTACACATTACTGTATGTGAAAGACATCAGTGGTTGAAATGAAATGAGACTTTTACTTTTAAGTATGACTATCCACTTCATGTTCATTGATATATGCCAAACTTGTCACAAAACATGTGCTTTTATCTCTCGGGGGGGGGGGGGTAACTGTAGCCATCTGGCCATATGTGGTAGCCATTTTGGCCCCCATCTTGAATATCTCAATATACAGACACGTTAGAGCTTTGTAACATACAAAATTGGACTAAACACTCTGAAAAACCCTGTAGTTGAGGTATTACATGCCCTATTAGTATCAAATAGGAGCATAATACCTGTTTTCCTATTTACAGTAGCCATTCTGTCAGCCATCTTGGATTTTTGCCTCTGGTGTTCCATATAAATTACTTTATAGGGCAGAAATGAATTCCTGGACCTCAAAAACATACATTTAGACACCAAGATGAATATTCTAGGCCAGTCAAAAGTGAAAATAAGGTACATCATAGATTTTTGGCAGCCATTTTGAATATTGCCCCCTGGTGGTGTTAGCCCATACTTTTGAGAAAGATACCCCAGCTAAAATCTGTTATTTTGGGCCAGTCTCCAAGAATCTGCATTAAAAAATTGCTCCCGGAAAATTGGTGACAAACTCAATAGGAGGGTCCTCTACTAGTAAGCACGTAGAAACCACTTCCACCTCAAGCTCAGCAAATCTTATCTGTGGGAACACTGGACAACTGATACACATCAGGACTGTTACTGCTGAACATTATAAAATCACACCCATTCACCATTTCAACATATTCACCATCAAAGTTTTAAAAAATCTAGTTTTTGCATTCATTTCAATAAATTTAGCAAATGGGTGTGAGGGGGAGGTTCCAAAGATAAGTTACTGAAGAGAACATTCCTCACAGGCCAACATTTCTGAGCAGTTATCAGCGGCAGATGAAATAAAAAAAAAAAAAAATGAGGGTTTATGACTTAATTCCTCAGGGCAAATGGTACCAAAAACACATCAATATTTTCAGAATTCCTCATTTAAAACAGGCTCAGTTGTCAATTTCTTTACCAGAGATACACATTTGAAGTATAACACCTAAAATATGTAAACACATTGTGTGGTGAATGTGTGTTAAATCTTATTGGAATATCTTTCTTTAGGTGTAAGGAATTACAACAAGTTAGGACTGAAATCCATGTGTTTCTTAAACACATTTAAATGGAATATATTATTAAGTATTTCATGTTCATCATGCACGTACATAATTCTGTTTTGTATTTGACCTTCTTGCTGTGAGGCAACAACGCGACTCACCAGGCCACCATGCTGATAATTCAGATTGTTTTAATTCTATCCACCCAACCAACCAACCAACCAAACCAAAAAAGTTTATTTTTAAGCAATTTAGAACAACCACTGTGGACCAAAGTGCTGTACAGAAGAATAAATAAAAACATCATAAAAGACATAACAGTTCACATAACATATAAAATTACATTAAAATATCACACCAAATCACAACATAGGTCAGCCCAAGGTGCCTTACAAAGGCTAGGTCTAACCTCACCAACTTCCTGAGCAAGGACATAGTCAGCAGTGGCCAGGAAAAAACAAACGGCTCCACTCCAGCTGATGTTTTGAGCCCAACCCAGAAATGCAGTTCCTTGACTGGCCACTTGAGGCTGGCTTGTGACAGAAATAAACACCCTGGTACAAAACAAGGTTTTGGTCTCTACACATAGTTTCCTTCACCGTGGCAACTGTAAAGGGGTGATTTTTTTTTTATAATGTCTTAGTTTAAGATGTTTCAATCCATAAACTTCTGTATAATTGTGGGCGTGGTTGCTTTGAGTGACAGTGGCTGAGCCCAGTGACTCCGCCTCTTGTAGCCTCCGACCGTGACTCAGAGTCTGCTCAATGCAGAATCACTCACTGTTGTGTTCTTGTGTCTATATTTGGAGTATTTCACTACAAACTCCTTGTTGTGTGGTGAAACATCCTAACGGATCATCTAATGTCCCGGTCACATGGCACACTCCAATTCCTGAACAAAGGGAAAAAAGTAAAAAAGTCACAATTCATTGAGAAAAGGTGGACGAATGAGCTTTATCACTGAACAGCCTGAGAATCAAAAGTGCAAAAGGGACAAAACAGGAAGAAAAGGAAACCAAAGCTAATGTTGATCTCGACGCTTTAAACAAAACACACCTGGAGCCACAGCTGGAGCAGTGTGTGTCTGCATCTCTGAGGTCCAGGACTCGGTGCTGGGATGGAGCGCTGCAGATTGACTCACAATGTGTGGTTATTTCCACCAGCTGCAGCTGATCCACAACGTGAATTCTGCCTTCCAGAAGACCTCTTTATATAATCATCTGAATCATCTACCTGTTGTCACATGTACATAAGGGCTGGATTGTCATTCCTACACTCATATTGTTATATTTAATAAAAAATAAAACGCGAACACAGATGCTGCTGCTGCCACTGTGTTCAAGTACCGTTGGAAACTTTTTTGTTGTTTCAAATTCAGCAGTTGCTTGTGGCAAAATAATTAATTGTATCCACACAAAAGATTAATTCTGGACTATATAAGGTGCCTGTGAAGCTGAACCCCCATCCAGATAAAAAATCCAAGCAAACAGGTTGTGTTTGCCATGTAATTTCTGATGGTACATGAATGCAGCAGCGGCAGAGGCAGAGGCAGTGGCAGCGCTCAGAAACAGCTTCTGTACTGTGTGAAAATATTCAGCTGGTCAAACGAAGTCAAACTAAACGCTAACCTTACAAAAACTAAGCAAACAATAAATAAATGTCAAGAACGGCAGCAAAAAGAAATATGGATGAATTGAAAATTCGTTCAGATTTTTCAACAGTTTAACAATCCCGACAAAGTGCCAGCTGCAGGAACAAAGCTGCGCGAAGGTTAAACCATGCAAACGAAAGTCCAGATTTCTTGTTTCGTTTGTGCTTTGCTGCCCTTCATTAAGTGCCGTGTGACCGGGCCACAAGACGTCTCTGTTGTAATATTGATGCTCAGTGAAACTCTCGTCTGACTTAATATTGTATGCTAACAGTGTTAGTTTTTGCAGCTGTCAGTAGCTCCACATAATGGACGAGTACAGAGGAAATAATTGACTCATAACTTTTACTGTCCACACCAAAGCAAACCATTGCAAGGACAGAGACAGTCTGTGGGGAAACTCCCTCAGACACTTTTTTTTTTAATCACAGGAAGAAACCTCAAGCAGAGCAGACTCAGATGGGCAACCCATCTGCACAAAGTACCAATAACAAAATAACAAAATAACAAATAAAAGACAGTCCAACAAAGAAGTGCCAACCACATGGAGACTGAGAAGATTTAGTGATGCTTCTAGATACTGATGGAATTCTGAGGTCATATTAATCAAGTGTCCAGTCAATAATCAGAATTGAAGATAGACCCATGAGCCAGAACATAAACTGAGATCTTCAGTGACACTATAAAAAATGTCTCAGTGAGAAAAGTAATGTAACAATTTGCATTGATTTTTTTTTTTTTGTTATTTCAACTTAAAGTTATTTCAGCTTAACTAGAGAGGTCTTGTGGCATTAACTCAGTTAATAGTTGAATTAACTATGTTGAAATAACTTTTAAAAAATCTATGCAAAATGTTACATCAAGCAGTACATTTTTGAGAGTGCACTTCTGATCACTGGAACCAGATGTCTCAGTTCCTGAGATCTATCTGTGTGTGTAGGCACAGATAGATCATCGATCATCAGTGATTTAGAGCACAGCAACCTAAAAATAAAGCCTGGACTGAGACGCTTACTGGACTTGGCAGATGATACACTTGAACAAACAACTGAGTTTATCGTTATGTCAATCTGATGTCTCATTTTCAGATTACAGACGTCTAAGGTCTGATACACACGTGCCGGATTAACAGGATTAAATTCCAGCTACTTGCTGCTCAGCAACTGGAACAGTCCAGCTTCACAAGAAGTCAACCACTGGTCACATCCCAGCCCTGCTAGCACTCATAGGAGCATCCTGAAAGTTTGTGGCATCCTCAAGAAGTTACTGGGATATCCTGGTCAGCAGCCAGCAGCAGAGGCAGAGACTCGAATTGATTTGTCCCAGTGAAAACTGGCATTCATCATGGATGCTTTCTGGTTTATCCATTGTTCATTGAGTACATAGACGGGGTGTTGGACAGAGTGTTGGACTGGGTGTTGGACAGGGTGTTGGACTGGGTCTTGAAATGGGTGTTGGACAAGGTGTTGACTGGGTGTTGGACAGGGTGTTGGACTGGGTATTGAAATGGGTGTTGGACAGGGTGTTGGACTGAGTGTTGGACAGAGTGCTGGACTGGGTGTTGGACAGGGTGTTGGGCTGGGTGTTGGACTGGGTGATGGACTAGATGTTGGACTGGGTGCTGGACTGGGTGTTGGGCTGGGTGTTGGACTGGTTGTTGGACTGGGTGTTGGACAGGGTGTTGGGTCAGATTGTGTAAACCACCAGCTTTTGTGCCTTTCTTGGCAAGAAAAGTTTTACTGACCTTGAGTTTGTGGACAGTGCTCTGATTTACGTGGAGTCAATAGATACCCTGACTGTAGCACTTGAAGAATCAGAGTATGTGGGTTCTGTTCCTGGATAATGATGAAGATCCAGGATGACAGTGACTCCCTGGACGTAGCCATCAGACCTCTATCTGTATTTGGTGAAAATGTTGAACTTGCAGAGACATCCACTGACTTCATGTTTCTAGGTCTATGGCCTTAGCACTCGGAGGTCCAAGCTTTTCTCTTCTACCTGTAAAGCCTACGGAGAGTCAAATGACCCTGGCTAGCTGACTTGGCTAGCCACATTCTTGTGTTTGCATATTTGCTGTCTGTGTGTTCTGAGACTTCCTTGTTTACATAACAGAAGTAGCTCTCCACGGGGGGATCTTGGAGTCACTTGCCTGCTTAGCTGAAAGGGCTGCGTATGAAGCAGGAGTTGTGTGCAAAACGTGTAAAATTACAGCTGCCTAGTACACCTATTGCTACAACTATTTGTGCACCACAGCGGCTGAAAGATCTGTCGTTCTGGATGTCCCAGCTGGACAACATGTACTGTGTTTGGATAGACATGGACTAACAACTGCCCACTGTGACACATGTGTGTCTGCTTGCTGTCATCATGTGGACATAATGACATAATAACAGTGTGGGGACTGTTAGTCATTGTGAGTGACTGTAACCTGTACCTACTGTATATATTTTGGTTTTTTGGTGTGTTTTTTGGTACATTTTGCTACATTTCAATAAAATCCAGAAAACATAGTTTTCTTTTGGTGTGTTTTTTGGTACATTTCAATACAATTCAGAGACAAAGTTTTCTTTTGGTTTGTTTTTTGGTACATTTCAATACAATTCAGAAAACAAAATTTCATCTCTCCCCCAGGGTAAAGTTATTTATCCACCTAAGCACAAATCAGCAGCCCTTTCAGCTAAGCAGGCACACAGACAGCAAATATGCAAACACAAGAATGTGGCTAGCCAAGTCAGCCCCTCCCCTGAGGTGTTCTGAGACTTCCTTGTTTACATAACAGAAGTAGCTCTCCACAGGGGATCTTGGAGTCATTTGACTATCCGTGGACTTTAGAGGTAGATTGGTCATTTGACCAGACCTTGGCCTTCTCTGTGTTAGAGACCCAGAGACACCTGGGAAGATTTTATGGAGTCATGAGGTCAAAGGTTAGAGGTGTTCAGTGAAAGTCAGTGTTGCCACAGTTACTTTGATAAAGTAATCCAATTACTGATGGAGTACTGATTACTCCTTGAAAAAGTAACTTAGTTACTTTACTGATTACTCAATTGGAAAAGTAACGAAGTTAGATTACTAGTTACTTTTTTAGTTACTTTCCCCAGCTGCCGACAACAACCCTCTGCCACCTCAACATGACAATGATACTTGTTTAGCCAAAACTCACTTTATACAAGTAGTCACCCTTTCTTGACTTCAATGAAAATAAATACTTGTTTTTTTAAAAAGTAAATAAAGACCTCTTTCTTGACCTCATATTTAACTGCTGACAGCACTGTAACAGTAAAACTTGTAATTTCTAACCTACATTGCTTATTAGATAGATAGATAGATAGATAGATAGATAGATAGATAGATAGATAGATAGATAGATAGATAGATAGATAGATAGATAGATAGATAGATAGATAGATAGATAGATAGATAGATAGATAGATAGATAGATAGATAGATAGATAGATAGATAGATAGATAGATAGATAGATAGATAGATAGATAGATAGATAGATAGATAGATAGATAGATAGATAGATAGATAGATAGATAGATAGATAGATACTTTATTGATCCCAAAGGGAAGTTCAAGATGTAACTATTAAATTCTTTCTAACATTTAAATTCTCTCTAATCATTTTACTTGTCAAAATTATTATTATTTTAAGTAGTATTAGTAGTTGTAGTAAAAAAAAGGCTTTAAAACTGGACCTTTAATCTAGGGGTGTTGTGGGGGGGCACATCCCTGCCCCACGCCCCCATTCCATCTGGATTCGCCCCTGCTTTGGCGTTTGAGCACAAAGAATGGATAAATGGTAATAGCAATAGGGGATTAAAGGCCTTGCCCAAGGGCCCTTAGTGATTTTCCAGTCAGGCGGGGATTTGAACCCATGATCTTCTGGACTCAAGCCCAACACCTTAACCACTAGACCATCACCTCCCCCTATAACATTTATTTATGCAGAAAACATGACCAGATTTACAGGTAAGAAAGTTTTATTGCGTTTTCACATCATGTGGTCCTCAGAAAGAGAGTTTAGGTGCATTTGAGTGGAAAATAGTGTTAGTTGTTGATGCGTTGTGGAGGATCAGCTGTTTTTAACGAGCAGATACAGAGCGGCTCAGCTCAGAATTCTAAATAAAGGAGAAAAAAAGCATAAAAATGTCTTTGTAAAGCTCAGTGCAGGTGTGCTGTTGTTACCGCGCTTTAAGAGGTGAGGATGAGTCATAGCTGCTGCAGAAAACCGTGGATGAAAAGCTCACAGCTCGCTTAAAGTAGGCAGTTCAGTCGAACCCCGACCTCTTGCCCACAGACCAAGTTTAATGCTGCTATCGACTCACAATGCAAAAATAATAGTAACACACAGTGACTTGGAGAAGTAACTTTAATCTGATTATTGATTTGGAAAGCTTAACGCATTAGATTACTTGTTACTAAAAAAAGTGGTCAGATTAGATAACGCGTTACTTAGTAACGCGTTACCGGCATTACTGGTGATGCTGATGTATTTTCAGGCGAATGAAAGTCCAAGTCTTGAGGGCCCACGTTTCACGTGTCTCATTCCGTTCTTTGATGGGGTACTTAATAATGAAGAATTCAAGTTCTGCTCTCACGTGCGCACACACACACACACACACACACACACACACACACACACACACACACACACGTGCCTCTCATTCCGTTCTTTGAAGGGGTACTTAATAATGAAGAATTCAAGTTCTGCTCTCACGTGCGCACACACACACACACACACACACACGTGCCTCTCATTCCGTTCTTTGAAGGGGTACTTAATAATGAAGAATTCAAGTTCTGCTCTCACATGCACACACACACACACACACACACGTGCCTCTCATTCCGTTCTTTGAAGGGGTACTTAATAATGAAGAATTCAAGTTCTGCTCTCACGTGCGCACACACACACACACACACACACACACACGTGCCTCTCATTCCGTTCTTTGATGGGGTACTTAATAATGAAGAATTCAAGTTCTGCTCTCACGTGCGCACACACACACACACACACACACACACACACACACACACGTGCCTCTCATTCCGTTCTTTGAAGGGGTACTTAATAATGAAGAATTCAAGTTCTGCTCTCACATGCACACACACACACACGTGCCTCTCATTCCGTTCTTTGAAGGGGTACTTAATAATGAAGAATTCAAGTTCTGCTCTCACATGCACACACACACACACACGTGCCTCTCATTCCGTTCTTTGAAGGGGTACTTAATAATGAAGAATTCAAGTTCTGCTCTCACATGCACACACACACACACACACACACGTGCCTCTCATTCCGTTCTTTGAAGGGGTACTTAATAATGAAGAATTCAAGTTCTGCTCTCACATGCACACACACACACACACGTGCCTCTCATTCCGTTCTTTGAAGGGGTACTTAATAATGAAGAATTCAAGTTCTGCTCTCACATGCACACACACACACACACGTGCCTCTCGTTCCGTTCTTTGATGGGGTACTTAATAATGAAGAATTCAAGTTCTGCTCTCACATGCACACACACACACACACACGTGCCTCTCATTCCGTTCTTTGATGGGGTACTTAATAATGAAGAATTCAAGTTCTGCTCTCACATGCACACACACACACACACGTGCCTCTCGTTCCGTTCTTTGATGGGGTACTTAATAATGAAGAATTCAAGTTCTGCTCTCACATGCACACACACACACACACGTGCCTCTCATTCCGTTCTTTGAAGGGGTACTTAATAATGAAGAATTCAAGTTCTGCTCTCACATGCACACACACACACACACACACACGTGCCTCTCATTCCGTTCTTTGAAGGGGTACTTAATAATGAAGAATTCAAGTTCTGCTCTCACATGCACACACACACACACACGTGCCTCTCATTCCGTTCTTTGAAGGGGTACTTAATAATGAAGAATTCAAGTTCTGCTCTCACATGCACACACACACACACACGTGCCTCTCATTCCGTTCTTTGAAGGGGTACTTAATAATGAAGAATTCAAGTTCTGCTCTCACATGCACACACACACACACACGTGCCTCTCATTCCGTTCTTTGAAGGGGTACTTAATAATGAAGAATTCAAGTTCTGCTCTCACATGCACACACACACACACACACACGTGCCTCTCATTCCGTTCTTTGAAGGGGTACTTAATAATGAAGAATTCAAGTTCTGCTCTCACGTGCGCACACACACACACACACACACACACACACACACACACACGTGCCTCTCATTCCGTTCTTTGAAGGGGTACTTAATAATGAAGAATTCAAGTTCTGCTCTCACGTGCGCACACACACACACACACACACACACACACACACACACACACACGTGCCTCTCATTCCGTTCTTTGAAGGGGTACTTAATAATGAAGAATTCAAGTTCTGCTCTCACATGCACACACACACACACACACGTGCCTCTCATTCCGTTCTTTGAAGGGGTACTTAATAATGAAGAATTCAAGTTCTGCTCTCACGTGCGCACACACACACACACACACACACACACACACACACACACACACACACACACACACACACGTGCCTCTCATTCCGTTCTTTGAAGGGGTACTTAATAATGAAGAATTCAAGTTCTGCTCTCACATGCACACACACACACACACACACACACACACACACACACACATGCCTCTCATTCCATGTGCACTGTTTCTTTCTCTTTTTGCTCTGTATGCACCACTCTGCATTTAATCATTAGTGATCGATCTCTGCTCCCCTCCACAGCATGTCTTTTTCCTGGTTCTCTCCCTCAGCCCCAACCAGTCCCAGTAGAAGACTGCCCCTCCCTGAGCTTGGTTCTGCTGGAGGTTTCTTCCTGTTAAAAGGGAGTTTTTCCTTCCCACTGTAGCCAAGTGCTTGCTCACAGGGGGTCGTTTTGACCGTTGGGGTTTTACATAATTATTGTATGGCCTTGCCTTACAATATAAAGCGCCTTGGGGCAACTGTTTGTTGTGATTTGGTGCTATATAAAAAAATTGATTGATTGATTGATTGATTCCGTTCTTTGATGGGGTACTTAATAATGAAAAATTCAAGTTCTGCTCTCACGTGCACACACACACACACACACACACACGTGCATCTCGTTCCGTTCTTTAATGGGCTACTTAATAATGAAGAATTCAAGTTCTGCTGTCAAGAGCACATGCACACACACACACACACACACACACACACACACATGCATCTCGTTCCGTTCTTTGAAGGGGTACTTAATAATGAAGAATTCAAGTTCTGCTCTCACATGCACACACACACACACGTGCCTCTCATTCCACGTGCACTGTTTCTTTCTCTTTTTGCTCTGTATGCACCACTCTGCATTTAATCATTAGTGATCGATCTCTGCTCCCCTCCACAGCATGTCT
>NC_047119.1:73215425-73291870 GCF_902500255.1 Thalassophryne amazonica
ATACACCCAGAGATTCAATAACACGTCTGTGGCCCTGGCTTGACCCCAGGGAGAGGTCACGTGAGACTGCTGTCATTTGATGGTAATGATGTGAAGGAGCTCTGAGCAGATTCACACCAAACCACAAACCATCAAAGAGTTCTACAGGAACTCATCAGGCAGAGGTCCAACAGGAACACAGGTTCCTCTGCTGCCTGTCCAATCATCCATTCATCCTGTCTTTTTCAGTTCAAAGTCAGATCTGTGGAATTGATGGATGTCCTGACTGTAGCGCTCGAGAAGGTGAGTGAGGAACCAAAGTGTCTGGGTTTGTGGTGGTCCTGGATACAAACTAAGATCCAGGTTTTCAGTAACTTCCTGGACCCATCCATCAGAAGTGTATCTTTGTGGTGAAAGTGGTGAACTTCTAGCAACCTTCACTGATCTCAGCAGTAACGGTTGTGTCTCTGCGTCCTCAGATTTTGAAACCCAGAGACACCTGGCAAGATTATATGGAGTCATGAGGTCAAAGGTGAGAGGTGTTTGTGACACTGATATCTTTGCAGTGTTCAGGGTCCTGGTGCTTCCTGTCTGACTGTATGGTGTGTTAGGACTTTCATATAATATAATATAATATATTTATCCCAGTCTTGGTGTTTGGGAGTCAGAGCACTGCACATTTACCATTTGTCGGTGAACTAATCAGATCACCTCAGTTGTTTGTGTTCAGTTTGAGATTTCTTCCAGACACATCTGGCTCACTTGTACTTACGTTCAGTTGTTTGAACTGATGATATTGGACTTTGCAGTTGTTTAGAAATGGCTTGAATCAATCTACAGTTCTTAGATCTTCACTAAGCTCCTTGGACATTCCCATTGTTTTGAGTAGTGGTCAGTCCAGTGAGTGCCGTCAAACACTTCCTTTTTGTGGTGGCAAAGTGAAACTACGAGTTGCAGTCAATCATGATCACTAACGAGGAGTTAATAGGCTTTGTCATGTTAAAAAACATTGTAGAATCTTCACTATCACTTATTAAAAGATTTAAGTGAACACATGTATATATATATATATTTGAGCCTGTATGTATAATTGTGACCCTGTGCGGATTAGAGAAGATAAATTCAAACTTGTGCACTTAGTTCGTTTTTAGAGTCATTAATGTTTGCTGTACAGTCATTAAACCCTGACAAAATAACAGTTCAAAGGCATCATTAAAAGACCAAAATTACCATGATGAGTGTATGGAACCTTTTGACTGTAATTTTACAGAAGTCACGTAAAATTTCAAATATCATCTCAGCAAGAGCAAAACAAGTGACCTCTGGGTTATGGTTCTTGTGAGATCATCAGTTTATCAGTCACTCCAACTCTTTTGATGTCAAAACTGTCCAAACCTCAGGGGACAGAGCATTCAGCATCACTGCCTCAGTTATTTATTTAATTTCTCTGAGTACATCACCACAGAGGACATAGTTGAAAAGGAAGGGCATCTGGTGTAAAACAAGCCAACCCAACCGTGCAGACTAAAAATCGAATTTCCATACCGTATCGATCGAGGTCCAGGGTGAAGAATGACCACCACCGGTGCCTTTGCCCAACAGGGTGCCACTGGAAAATGGGCTATTACTGAGAAGAAGAAGAGGAGAACATGTCCACAGACAGTGGGAGAAGAGGAAAACTAGAAGGGTGGAAGTGAGAGTAGGGACTTTGAATGTTGGCAGTATAACTGGTAAAGGGAGAGAGTTGGCTGATAAGATGGAGAGGCGAAAGTTAGACATATTGTGTGTGCAAGAGATGAAGTGGAAGAGAAGTAAGATCAGGAGCATAGGAGGTGGGTTCAAGTTATTGTATCATGGTGAGGACAGGAAGAGAACTGGTGTTGGAGTCATTTTAAAGGAAGAGTATGTTAAAAGTGTGTTGGAGGTTAACCGAGTGTCTGACAGGGTGACAGTGTGAAGTTGGAAATTGAAGGGGTGATAATGAATATCATCAGTGCATATGCCCCACAGGTAGGTTGTGAGATGAAAGAGAAAGAAGATTTCTGGAGTGAGTTAGATGAGGAGGTGGAGAGTGTGCCCAAGCATGAAAGAGTGGTGATAGGAGCGGACTTCAATGGGCATGTTGGCAAAGGGAACAGAGGTGATGAGGAAGTAATGGGTAGATATGGTATCAAGGATAGAAATGGGGCAGGACAGATGGTAGTTGATTTTACAAAAAGGATGGAATTGGCTGTGGTGAACACCTAATTTAAGAAAAGGAAGGAACACAGGGTGACATATAAGCATGGAGGAAGGCTCACACAGGTGGACTACATCAGAATGTAGTCCACCTGTGTGAACATTTCTTTTAACTTGCATCTCCTACATAGATGTAGGAGATGCAAGTGAAAAGAAATTAGAGACTCTAAGGTGGTGGCAGGAGAGAGTGTAGCTGGACAGGATGGTGGTTTGTAGGAAGACTTTAGAGGTGAAGAAAAAAGGAGAGTGAGAGCTCAACAAAGGATCAGATGGTGGAAGCTAAAAGGAGGACGACTGTTGTGTGAAATTCAGTGAGCAGGTGAGAGAGGCACTGGATGGAGGGGAAGCAGTTTTGGACAACTGGAAGAGTACTGCAGATGTGGTGAGGGAGACAGCTAGGAAGGTACTGGGTGCAACATCTGGACAGTGGAAGGAAGACAAGGAGATTTGGTGGTGGAATGATGATGTCCAGGAAAGCATGAGGAGAAAGAGGTTGGCAAAAAGAATCGGGATAGTCAGAAAGATGAAGAAAGTAAACAAGAGCTGTACAAGAAGTTGAATAGTAAGGAACGAGAAAAGGACTTGTACCGATTGGTCAGACAAAGAGACGGAGTTGGACAGGATGTGGAGCATGTTAGAGTGGTAAAAGATGCAGATGGTAATATGCTGACAAGTGAGGAGAGTGTGTTGAGAAGGTGGAGGGAATATTGTGAGGAGCAAATGAAGAAAATGAGAAAGAGAAAAGGCTGGATGATGTGGAGAGAGTAAAAAAGGAAGTGCAAGAGATTAGTAAGGATGAAGTGAGGGCAGCTATGGAGAGGATGAAGAGTGGAAAGGCAGTTGGTCCAGATGACATTCCACTGGAGGCATGGAAATGTCGTGGAGTGATAGCAATGGAGTTTCTAACCAGATTGTTTACTAAAATCTTGGAAAGTGAGGGGATGCCTGAGGAATGGAGACAAAGTGTGCTGGTTCCTATTTTTAAGAACAAGGGTGATGTGCAGAGCTGCAGTAACTACAGAGGCATAAAGCTGATCAGCCACAGCATGAAGTTATGGGAAAAGGCGGTAGAAGCTACGCTTAGAAAACAGGTGAAGATCTTTGAGCAGCAATATGGTTTCATGCCGAGAAAGAGCACTACAGATGCAATGTTTGCTCTGAGAATACTGTTGGAGAAGTACAGAGAAGGACAGAAAGAGTTACATTGTGTGTTTGTGGACTTAGCAAAAGCTTATGATAGGGTGCCAAGAGAAGAGCTGTGGTATTGTATGAGGAAGTCTGGAGTGGCAGAGAAGTATGTGAGAGTAGTGCAGGACATGTACAAGGATAATGTGACAGCGGTTTGTCATTCGCCTGTGGGCAGGCTTTGAGTGAGCACTGCTCCACCCCTTTCATCACTGCTTCACCCCTCTCGTCGTCGTTTCATTGTGAGGAAATGGCGGAATGATTTGGGCTTTTTTTCCCATCAGAATTTTTTCAGAAACTGTTAGAGACAGGCAGCTGGAAATTCGGCCATTTCACTTTTAACAAGAGATTTTGTCATGGAAAGCCGCACGGAGGCTTCGCGCGTCACGACCAATTCGCTGATGAAGCGAGACAAAGGAACACCTCCGTTTCGGAGTGCCAGAGGACAAGTTGGGCTCTCCACAATTTCTCTTATACTCACTCGACTGGGAAGCACTGAAAGCCGAGATAGGCATGTCCCAACTTGTCCTTTAACACTCCAAAACGGATGTGTTCCTTTGTCTCGCTTCATTAGCGAATCGGTCGTGACGCGCGAAGCCTCTGCGCGGCTTTCCATGACAAAATCTCTTGTTAAAAGTGAAATCTGCCGGAAAATGGCTGATGTCCAGCGCTTGTGATAACCAAAGAAATTGCACACGATGGTCCCGGCTCCACACAGCCATCCGTTTAGAAATGATGTGATGATTTCTGCCTCTCGATGGCGGCTTAGAGCGCGGGGCGCCATTTTGCCATTGTGGGCTGTCCTTAAAGCTGTAGTAACACTCCTTATTCTCTGTGAAGCCCGTAAAATTTTCACCGAAAGCCAGATAAATTTTTCTAATGGTTTCCAGCTGCCTGTCTCTAACAGTTTCTGAAAAAATTCTGATGGAAAAAAAGCCCAAATCATTCCGCCATTTCCTTGCAATGAAACGACGACGAGAGGGGTGGAGCAGTGCTCACTCAAAGCCTGCCCACAGGCAAATGACGCAACCAACAGGCGTGGAAAAACTCACGCATGCGCACGAAGGTTCAAGCTTGGCTGACGTAAAAACATATGAATCAAATCTATATATTTTTTGCATAAAATAAAAAGGTTGGATACTTTTCTCACAGACCTCGTATTTGGAAAATCGTGGTAAAATATCAATAACACACCTTATAGTAAAAAAGCCACATATTCTTGTGTAAATTCACATAAATCCATTCAAAGTCACAGTCTTTTTTTCCCAATGAAAGAAAGTCTAGATTAATTAAAAAAGTCACATAATCTTGTCTAAAATCCTGTTTGAACAGCACAATGTTTATTTTCCAGGAAGAGAAAAATTCTTACCATGTTTCCTGATGGCACAGTTCACTTTTCACGTTTCTTTTATCTTTCAGGTGTGTTGATGAAGCCAGCGACAATTCCACGGATTCTTGTCCTTATCAGACTTTTTCAAACCATCTTTCTCACCTTCTTCTCTCTGTGCAACATCAGTTGGTGACACAGACATGCTGCACAAGTCTTCTTTTAAAAACTTTAGTGCTCTAAAGGTTTGCGATGTCCACATGCTACATTTAACTTAAGCTTCGCGCAGGAGACACACAGCGTCGCCGCAGCAACCAACCAGTCCCACTTTACAACAACTGTCGCAACAGCCAGGCTTTTTTCTCCTCGAAACTCCACGGATCTGAGGACACTGATTTGTGTCTGTAACACACAGATCAGTGTCCGCGGTCTTATAAAACTTGCACGATGTTATAATTAAAAACACTTTGCGATAGACATTTTAAAAACTCAGTGACGATCACAAGTACAGAGTTCAATGCCAACCACTCCCCCCCCAATCTTCCCATCATGAAATCCATGGAATTTCGCGGATCCACGGAGTTTTCACAGCCCTGTTTAAATACTTTCAGTTAACTGTTCAAAGTAATAGAGAGTGTGGTACAGAGGTGAAGAAGAGAGTGCAGGCAGGGTGGAGTGGGTGGAGAAAGGTGGCAGGAGTGATTTGTGACCGAAGAATATCAGCAAGAGTGAAGGGGAAAGTTTATAAGACAGTAGTGAGACCAGCTATGTTGTATGGTTTAGAGACAGTGGCGCTAACAAAAAGACAGGAGGCAGAGCTGAAGATGTTGAGATTCTCTTTGGGAGTGACAAGAATGGACAAGATTAGGAATGAACATATCAGAGGGACAGCTCAGGTGGGACAGTTTAGAGACAAAGTCACAGAGGCGAGATTGAGATGGTTTGGACATGTGCAGAGGAGGGACCCAGGGTATACAGGGAGAAGGATGCTGAGGATGGAGCCACCAGGCAGGAGCAGAAGAGGGAGGACAAAGAGGAGGTTTATGGATGTGCTAAGGGAGGACATGCAGGTGGTTGGAGAGACAGAAGAAGACACAGAGGACAGAAACAATTGATCTGCTGTGGCGCCCCCTAAGAGGTCTTCTTAAATAGTAACTCAGTATCAGTGACCTTTGTTATGCACGGCGCTCTCATTACGGAATGAAAATGGATGTCTTTCCATAGAGAAATTGAGGTGTGACTGTGCCCAGTGGCAAGAACAAGATTCACTGGATCCGTGGACTGTATCAATGGATCAGCTATGATTTTCCACATACACTTTTTGTGGAACATTTCTGTGCACTTACTCACAATAAAGGCCCACTGTGGGGGAATGCCAATGACATTTTGACCATGTGATGTGTTTCTCTAGACATGACCCAGTATGAGTGTCAAGGACACATTCACCTTTCATCTGGCTGAGCAGACAGATGTTGCTTTCCTCATTTGGAGATGGACTGGTTCTTTGCCTGGGTGGTTGCCATCGAGGATCTTGGGACAGTGGTGGATCTGGCAGGGGGAGTGGGTTTTATAGCAGTTTTATGACATGCGAGGTCTGTCAATAAAGTAACGGTCCTTTTTATTTTTTTCAAAAACTATATGGATTTCATTCATATGTTTTTACGTCAGACAAGCTTGAACCCTCGTGCGCATGCGTGAGTTTTTCCACGCCTGTCGGTGACGTCATTCACCTGTGAGCACGCCTTGGGAAGGTGTGGTCCCGCCCCCTCGTCGGATTTTCATTGTCTGGAAATGGCGGAATGAAAAAGACTTTTTTTCCATCAGAATTTTTTCAGAAGCTGTTAGAGACTGGCACCTGGAAACCATTCGAAAAATTTATCTGGCTTTTGGTGAAAATTTTACGGGCTTCACAGAGAATAAGGACTGTTAGTACAGCTTTAAGGACCCCTTTAAGGACGCTCGGCGCGCCACGCTCCGAGCTGCGACGACGCGGCACAAGCCACCGGACCATTTCTAAACGGATGGCTCTGTGGATACGAGACCGTCGTGTGCTCTTTCTCTGGTTATCACAAGAGCTGGATATCAGCCATTTTCCGGCAGATTTCACTTTTAACAAGAGATCATGACCGATTCGCTTTGGAAGCAAGACAAAGGAACACCTCCGTTTCGGCGTGTCAGAGGACAAGTTTGGACATGTCTATCTCGGCTTTCAATGCTTACCAGTCCAATAAGTATCAGTGAAATTGTGGAGAGCTGGACATGTCCAAACTTGTCTAATATTATATATTAATTATTAATTAATTACTTAAAAAGCCATCACTTGACCCAGGATGCCATAGGTATTAAAGACACTGCGCTGCAGTGGTTCGATTCATATTTAACTAATAGATTACAATTTGTTCATGTAAATGGGGAATCTTCTTCACAGACTAAGGTTAATTACGGAGTTCCACAAGGTTCTGTGCTAGGACCAATTTTATTCACTTTATATATGCTTCCCTTAGGCAGTATTATTAGAAAGCATTGCTTAAATTTTCATTGTTACGCAGATGATACCCAGCTTTATCTATCCATGAAGCCAGAGGACACACACCAATTAGTCAAACTGCAGGAATGTCTTTCAGACATAAAGACATGGATGACCTCTAATTTCCTGCTTTTAAATTCAGATAAAACTGAAGCTATTGTACTTCATGCATTTATTTCTTCTAGGCTGGACTACTGTAATTCATTATTATGAGGCTGTCCTAAAAGTTCCCTGAAAAGCCTTCAGTTAATTCAAAATGCTGCAGCTAGAGTACTGACGGGGACTAGAAGGAGAGAGCATATTTCACCCATATTGGCTTCTCTTCATTGGCTCCCTGTTAATTCCAGAATAGAATTTAAATTTCTTCTTCTTACTTATAAGGTTTTGAATAATCAGGTCCCATCTTATCTTAGGGACCTCATAGGGGTTCCCATGATGCACCCAGTGTTTCTTTTTATTCACCTCTTTTTGCTCTGTATGCACCATTCTGCATTTAATCATTAGTGATTGATCTCTGCTCTCTTCCACAGCATGTCTTTTTCCTGATTTTCTCTCTCAGCACCAACCAAGACTGCCCCTCCCTGAGCCTGGTTCTGCTGGAGGTTTCTTCCTGTTAAAAGGGAGTTTTTCCTTCCCACTGTCGCCAAGTGCTTACTCATAGGGGGTCGTTTGACCGTTGGGTTTTTCTGTAATTATTGTATGGCTTTTGCCTTACAATATAAAGCGCCTTGGGACAACTGTTTGTTGTGATTTGGCGCTATATAAATAAAATGATGATGATGATATCATATTAAACAACAACTGCAAGTATATATATATATATATATATATATATATATATATATATACTCAACAAAAATATAAACGCAACACTTTTGGATTTGCTCCCATTTTGTATCTAAAACTTTTTCCACATACACAATACCACCATTTCCCTCAAATATTGTTCACAAACCAGTCGAAATCTGTGATAGTGAGCACTTCTCCTTTGCTGAGATAATCCATCCCACCTCACAGGTGTGCTATACCAAGATGCTGATTAGACACCATGAGTAGTGCACAGGTGTGCCTTAGACTGCCCACAATAAAAGGCCACTCTGAAAGGTGCAGTTTTGTTTTATTGGGGGGGATACCAGTCAGTATCTGGTGTGACCACCATTTGCCTCATGCAGTGCAACACATCTCCTTCGCATCATCTGTGAAGAGAACACCTCTCCAATGTGCCAAACACCAGCGAATGTGAGCATTTGCCCACTCAAGTCGGTTACGACGACAAACTGGAGTCAGGTCGAGACCCCGATGAGGACGACGAGCATGCAGATGAGCTTCCCTGAGACGGTTTCTGACAGTTTGTGCAGAAATTCTTTGGTTATGCAAACCGATTGTTTCAGCAGCTGTCCGAGTGGCTGGTGTCAGACGATCTTGGAGGTGAACATGCTGGATGTGGAGGTCCTGGGCTGGTGTGGTTACACGTGGTCTGCGGTTGTGAGGCTGGTTGGATGTACTGCCAAATTCTCTGAAACGCCTTTGGAGACGGCTTATGGTAGAGACATGAACATTCAATAAACAAGCAACAGCTCTGGTTGACATTCCTGCTGTCAGCATGCCAATTGCACGCTCCCTCAAATCTTGTGACATCTGTGGCATTGTGCTGTGTGATAAAACTGCACCTTTCCGAGTGGCCTTTTATTGTGGGCAGTCTAAGGCACACCTGTGCACTAATCATGGTGTCTAATCAGCATCTTGATATGGCACACCTGTGAGGTGGGATGGATTATCTCAGCAAAGGAGAAGTGCTCACTATCACAGATTTAGACTGGTTTGTGAACAATATTTGAGAGAAATGATGATATTGTGTATGTGGAAAAAGATTTAGATCTTTGAGTTCATCTCATACAAAATGGGAGCAAAACCAAAAGTGTTGCGTTTATATTTTTGTTGAGTGTATATAAACATAAATATATTTAAACATTTTTACATTTAAACATTTCCGTATCTGTATGCATGTGAACACAGCTTAATGAAAAGAACTTATGACGTTGAGTTACAGTCTCAGTATATTGATATTAAATTGCGACATAACGACTTTATAATAGACATTTGTTTTACATAATTACATTAAGGCTCTTGTACAGTTCATTTTAGTACTGGAGAATTTATTTTTGTAGTTGGTGCAGTTGATGGTGAAGCACTGGCTGCTTTTTTTCCCTCCTCATTTCTCTTCTGTTTAACTGGCTCAAGGTCTCTCTCCACCCTTAGTAATGACCGCTGTGCGGCACGCCGCTAGTCACGTGACGTCCATTCCAGTCTCTATTTCCATGCGTCCTAACACAAAATACCCAGAAACTGTGGAAAGTTGTTCAGCCATAATGAGAGCGTCCACTTTTAGCTTGCTATAAGCTAAGCTAGTGGTGCTCATGAGAGTGTGCTCATTAAGAGTTGTGAAAACAAAACAAGGCATTGTATTTTATTGTCTTGGACAGAGTAATGAAAGACATGGTTTCCAATAAAAATGAATATTTCACTTTGCAATTTTAACTTTTTTAGTATTTAATAGAGATGTACCGAATCCTGATTTTTAAGGTTCTGCTGAATACCAAATCCACTGCTTAAGATTTGGCCGAATCCGAAACTGAATACCGAATCCTACTCCGATCATCAGCTAGTACATTATAATGCAGTGAAAACCATTGCACAGTGTAACAGTAAGATAAAACATAGGCAATAACTTCTACCATTATTTTTTTATTTGAATATAGTCACACTTAGAGAACACCACTGAAATGTTAAGCTTAAAGCCATTCCGTGTACAGGCTTAGTGTTCTGTTCATTCCAACGAACAAAGAAAGAGAGCAAAAAGGTTATCTTCTCTTAAGCCTGGTTCACGCGACAGGATTTTAAAATGATCTTTAGGTTTCCAAAACCTGAGAGACGACACACGTGAAGATTAAAAATCATAGCTCTAACAGGTTTTGGTCGTACAGTGTGTGGTGTTCAGCCACACGGCAAGGACAACGCCACACACGAACAGATTTCACACACGGACATTCACAGCTCAGACAGGAAATCTCGCAAAATCTCTCGAGATTAAACGTGACTTCAGAGTAAACAAACAGAGATATTTTGTGGATTATTTAAAACAGAGGGGAAAAAATGATACAAAAAGAAAAAGAAAAGGCGTTCTTTAAAGGAGTGGAGACAGCGCCACCACAGCACTTTCTGGTAAGTCAGAACAGCTGTTTTGATTTTATTTTCTGCTCCGTACATCCAGTACCTCGCGTTCTGATTGGCTGAAAGTCACATTCAGCAGGCTGCGTGCTTGTTTTGGTCGGAGGACAAACACACACAGTGATATCTGCCCTTCCGAGCAGATCAGAACACTGTGAACACACCACACACGGGAGGAATATCTGATAAGATTATCTTTAGCGTCATCACGATTGTCGAGGTGTCCTTAAGATTGTCGGAAGGGGAAGATCAGGTCAGATATCGGCCTAATTATCCTGCCGTGTGAACCCGGCCTTAAACATTAACGACGTAATCATGTTGTGCTAACGCGCGGTCGGATTCGGTTCGGTTGGCGCTCTAGGGCTCGGCTGAAACCGAACCCCATCAACAAGGCCGATGTTCGGCCGAATCTGAAACCGAATCTTGGATTCGGTACATCTCTAGTATTTAATATATATTAAATTTGTTTTATTTACTTATGAGTGACAATATTAAGTTATCGTTCCATGAACAAGCAGATTGCCCAATTGGAGTGAATCAGAGTCCTCACCAAAACCTGCTGCATCCACCCCTGACTCAGGTGGTTTCATAGTTTGGTGGATTTAGCAAAGCATGGCACCAGTGCATGTTCCCAGACCTAACCTGACTTGACCTGACCTTACCTGACCTGTCCTGACCTGACTTGACCTGTCCTGACTTGACTTGACCAAACCTGACCTGTCCTGACCTGACTTGACCTGTCCTGACTTGACCAAACCTGACCTGTCCTGACCTGACTTGTCCTGACCTGACTTGACCTGTCCTGTCCTGACCTGACTTGACCTGACCTGTCCTGACTTGACCTGTCCTGACCTGACTTGACCTGACCTGTCCTGACTTGACCTGTCCTGACCTGACTTGACCTAACCTGATCTGTCCTGACCTGACTTGACCTGACCTGTCCTGACCTGACTACATCAAAGTTTGTTTTAAACACGCAAAGTTCCAAACATGGATTTCACTGAAAAATCACTCCAAAAGATGAACTGAGGTAAAAAGATGACTACGGAACGTTTGGCCTGCCAGCATCTGCATCACTCTCAAGCTTCACATTTAAAATCAGTTCCTCCCCAAAACCATATCTTTGTCTCAGTCAGTGGCGCCACCAAACGCAGACTGACCCAGTCACTCAAATAACTCGGACTCATTTTACTTGTCATTCGGCAAAAACATCACAGATGCTGTCACAGGTTGAAATATCAATGTGCTGCACAAATAGCTAAAAACACAGAACAAAGCACAAAATACCAGTCCAAGTGTGTGATCATGATAGTTTTGTTTTTTAACTTGTGTCTCTGCAACACAGAGGCAGAGACAAATAAATGTCCCAAGAGTCACAGATTTGACATCAGTGTGTTGGTGGTGGTCCTCATTCCATGTCTCACAGATGCCATCAGACAGTGGACGTCTAATGCCAGCAGGGGTCACTCCTCCAGCAATAGGCAGGAATCACAGAGACACAATAAATATTATGGTCTTCTGAATCTGGCTTTCCCAGTCAGATCCATCCAGTTCATCCCAGCAGGTCTCCCTCATGCTGTCAAAGCCTCAAAATAGCAAAGCAGCTCTGGTTGGGTCCCATTAAATAGTATACAAGAACCTACAACATCCTCAACTGCATGTACAATTTTATGAACTCTGTAATCAGTGACTTTGCACGACTGGATCGAGATGTCCAACATATCAACCAGGGTTCAGCTTGGTCACATAACTTGTTTGTGTCCTTCACCTGCATGGTTCTAGTCCACCCAGCTGAATTTAATAATAACACATTTTATTTTTTATATAGTGTTTTTCTCATATACCCAGAGCCGCTGAGCGGGTCTTGGCTGGTGAACAAACGTGTGATGGACCTCAGGGCCTGAATAGGACCAAGTCCTGCTTTGTACTGTAATCTGAGCGGTGAGTGATGGTAATGATCAAACAGACACAAAGTGTCAAAATGAGCCAGAGGCGTCTCCTGGTAGGAGACACATCTACAGACAAAAATCCACCTGTGGACGTGACAAAGAGCTTGGACACTTGGACCAACAGTGAGAATACCAGCTGTGGAGGCAGACCCAGCCATCTGAGAAGTTAGCTCAAGGGCGGCGTTCAGCTTAACTAAAGGCTTGACTTTAACTAAACACTCCCATCTGTTGAGCAACTATTGTTCCGTTCCTGTATTCAGCTGCAAAGCACCCGTCACTCTTTCATTACTGAAAAAAACTTTTCCTCTCCTCCTCCTCTCATTCAGATGCTGTTACTAACCACTGATTTATTCATTAGCGTTACACAGTCCACTAGCCCCACCTCCTCACACACACGTCCCACCCACCGTGCCCCGAGCACGGGCAAACCTTTCATTCTGACCTTTTTCCCCAAACAGTCCACAGTGGTCCTTTAGCTGGCTCGACCCCTCCCACCCCTCCCTCTTTATTGCTGCTGGACCTCCCAGGATCCAGCTGTCACTCCAGACTTCAGCGTGTCTGGACGTGGATCAGGTTCACCTCCCGATTAGGTCCTTCTGACAGAGCCTGGCAGGTTTCCTGACAGCAGCATTTCTACGCTGCATGTGCTGTGTGTCAGTGCTGTGCAGCTTCACTCAAAAGAACTCCATGATGGAACCTGTTGGTCTCAGACGTTGCCAGGCGGGACTCGGACCTGGAAGGTGGTGGGAATGGCCTGTCACAGTGGGCGGGTGAAAGAGCAGACCAGCCCACCCACAGTCCTTTCTCCGCAGGCTGATTTTTGTTATGCAGCTTGACCTCCTTTACAAGCCCCCCTGCAGCCTTTAACTAAAGACCCTGAAAAGCCGGGAAGGCTGTCTGGCTGCACATGGCACGCCATAATAAAGTAGGCCATTCATCGTCCGTTCCTTTTCACTGAGTCCCTGATGGGGAAGTTTCAGGCAGGGTGCTTTTTTTACGGTGCGCCAGGCACATCCAGCTGCATGAGCTTGGACTGATCTTTGGGTTTGTGCACGCTCCTCTGAGGAGCTTTTCCTCTTCTGGTTCCTTGCAGCTCCCTCCTCGATGCTTTGTTGCTGCCAGAGTGTTAGAATCAGGTTATCAGGCAGCTGAGTGCTCAGCCTTTTGATGATGGAGAGGATATTCAGCTTCCTCAGAGTGGCAGCACACAATACACACAAATCAAAGAAAAGTGGATCTGTGCACGGTGTTTGTGCAGCTGCTTATATCCGTCTGTCTTCTTAAAGTCACAAACTGTTTACAGACAACACATCAAAATCTGCATTATCTGGATTTTATTTGTGTTCCTCAAACCCCCAGACCTCTGCTAGAGGTTTGGTGCAGTTTCTTAGGGCCCCGTCACACTCCAACATGAAAGACTGTAAAAGCAGTTGTACAGGACACACATTTGTCCAGACGTGTATGAATGTCGTACGAATACCCAGAATGTGTTTCGATGCCACCTCCAGTGATTCGCGCACATTTGAACTGCAGCAGCTCCCGAACCCAGAGTGCAGGTCGAATGCAGACACTCTCTCTCTCTCTCTCTCTCTCTCGTACCCACCAGAGAATCTGTTGTTTGGTGCAGGAGCACATGCAGGAAAGCGATCAGCTGTTTATGAGTACACAGGCAGCTGAGCGACATGTGTTCCTGCCTCACTCACGCACGGAGCTTCAGTCAGGTATCCTGACCACACACACACACACACACACACACACAGCATGGTGTCTAGATGATCCAGCCACACACACGCGCAGTGCTTCAGTCAGCTTTTATCCCAGCAAGACTGAAAGGCGCAGGAGGGATGCAGGAGGCCATGAAATCACTGGAAGCCTGTAAAAAGCACCAGATGCCTCCAATTCCACATGGATGTGGCCATGGTACCAACTACTTGCTGTATTATGTTAATGACCCATATGTAATGATGACACATATCTGTCAAAAGGGGGAATAAATAAAAGTATAAAGCAAGTTTGGGGAACCACCTACAAAACTAATACAAATCCAATATTTTTACTACAAAACAAAGCTACAAGAATTATTAGTTACAAACCATATCATGAGCCAACAAATCCATTATTTGCCTGTTTGCATATTTTAACATTCTGAGACCTTACTGATTATATCATAAAACAATTGATGTTTAAAGTAATAAATAAACTTTTACCACAACATGTCCAGGACCTGTTCAAAATGAGGGACTCCAGTTAAGATTTGCGGGGAACATTATTATTATTTCAGAAATCAAAGATTCAAACTACTGTAAAAAGTCATTGTGTTTCTGTTAAAGGTGTTAATATTTGGAATAAGTGACCTGATAACATTAAATCATTTGGTAACTTGTATGGCTTTGAAATTCTTTCTACAAATGAATGAATTACTTGTTGTAGCATAATGAATAAGGTTGTGGCTGTGTTTTTGGGTGGAATGGGTCCTGTTCTTCCTCTCATGTCCTGGGGATGTGTGTGAGTGTGCATGTGAGTGTGCATGCCTCTCCCCTCCTGTGTGAGTACTGATGTGCATGTTGTGGAGTGTGTGAGCGTGCATGTGAGTGTGCATGGGTCTGTTAGCTGTGTGTGTGGTTGCACGACCTTTGCTGGTCTTGCAGGGGGGCGTGCTCCCTCCTCCACTGTCCTCCTGCGGTGCGCCTGTGTGCACGTGCATGTGAGGTGTGTGTATGGTGGAATTCAGTCCTGTGAGTACTGATGTGCGTGTTATGCATGAGCAGTGGTGGGCACACTTCCGATAATCCGATAACAGATAATTATCGAAGATAATGTTTTCTTTATCAGATTATCTTTTTAGATAACTTTAAAAACCATTATCAGACCAATTATCTTCCGATTAATCTTTGTCCGATAACTTTTAAACCAATAAACAAAATAAACAAAGCTGAACAGCGACAAACACTTTTAAAATTAGTTTAGCACTCACCTGTTAAAAGTTTTGTAACAGACGCACAGCTATAACATTTGTAAACAGAAGAGAGCCACTTATATAAAAAGCATCTCAATCCTCTGCAGACAAAGGAGAAACAGCCCCAAAAGGGAAAAAAAACAATATTTCCTTTAACACCATACCGATATGCTGGCGATATCACCTAAGTCATCCAGAGGCATACATTTTTAACTTATGGTTCAAATTTTAACCAAACTAATTTTGGACAAGTTATTTAAAATTACTGTCATGTCTGAAGTTTTATTAAGTGAAAATATCAGATATATGTTTTAGTTTTAAAGTAATGTGCTAATTTTTAAGGTTTGGTGAGTACATCCTGTGACCCGCAGTGCATTATGGGTAGGATGATGTAATCTCAGTACATCACGACAGGACAAATGCATTTCAGACACTCTGTTCAGGCTCCACGGACAACAGCATTAAACTCTAGTGCCTAAAACTCTCTTGAATATATTATTTGCGCTTATAGATGTTGGTTTTATTTGCGTTTGTTAAATTCCACGCATTTTAAATGTAGCAGACAGGGATTACTGTATCTGGAATTTTGTTTTCAAGGCCTCTACTGCCATCTACTGGTCAGTAGTGTTCACTAAGCGTGTGGGAACCAGTAGATAGTGTTCTATTTAGTTTGACCCCCGGTTATGTCAGATGATTGTCAAATCAACTTTTTGGCTTTGCAAATGGCTTTTTTTGTGTGCAATGAATGTATACATTATACAAGTTTCAGTTTTTTAATGGAATTACAACCTTATTTCTTTTTCAAATTCTCCCATTTTTTGCATCCAGCCTTATTTCCTTTAGAAATTTCCTTGGCAAATAATAGCAGTCTATTAGGACGTCAGGTGATGTGTTACACATATACATGTGTGTGTATATATTTTCCAACTTATTCCCATTGATGAAACTTTTCATTTTCTGCCTGAAAGCTTATTAGATGAGTGTGTTCAGGGCTCCGTTTGTTTACTAAATACACACACATTACAGACCTTGAAATCCAACAGCAGGGATTGATATTATCCAAAGATTTATGAACATACAAATTAACGTGCTTACACTTTATCGTGAATTTCTCCATTGTGAGATATAAAAGTGTCTTATCGTATCGTTCGTGTGTATATGCATTATAACGCAGCGCACGAGTGACGTTACGATATTCTTCAGAATGACAACATACGCAACATGCATCCAGCGGCATACACGTTGCTGTCATAGACAACTGCTTGTAAAGTTTTTTGACAAGTTATAACTTTCTAAACAGCATAATTTGTAATTAAAGCCGCTTCATTTGTGCGGCTCTTTCGGTGCCATATTTGTTTTGTCAGAGACAGCAGTAAGCTCCTCCTACCCCTCCGAACGGAGGGATTTGTAGCCCTTCACCTTCCCCTCCGCCTCGCTCCAAAAAGAGAGACTCAGCCAGTGTTTAGCAGAGGCACTTTTACCCAGAATCTTTTGCGATCTGCCTGTTTGTTACAAAACCTCAGAATTAGTGCATTATTCAATATTAAAAGATATATGCTATATTTTAACTTTGAACAAATGACAGAATTGACATTAATGGAGTTATTCTATCAGTATTAATGTTATTTATAATCAAAACCATAAGTCAGCATGACTTTATTTTTCAAGACCTGCGCCTGACCGGAGCATTGTAATTGATAGAGATTTGGCTTTATGGCTGCTCTTGGGGTACCTCTGTGCTGGAAGTGTGGTCTCATTGTTGGGGTCTGTTGTTATTTTTAATATTATTATAAGCTATTAAATTTGTTTTATTAGTAGTTGTAGATGTGTCAGAGTTAATATTGGAATTTATCTGTTATCGGTTATCTGTAACTTCCGATACATTTTTGGGTGGTCTATTGTTTTATCTTTATCGAAGATAACTTTTCAGTTATCTGATTATCTGTTATCGAAGTTAACTTTTTGGTTATCTGTGCCCACCACTGTGTGTGAGAATGCACGTGAGCAGGTGTGGGTCCTTTAGGTATGTGTGCGTATGGGAATGAGATCTCTGCAGATCTTCATGTTCTGGGTTAGATAGTACTGTTGCAGCACTCACCTTTTAGTTCCTGGTTTGCTGCTGCATTCTATCGTTGTCATAGTTACACTTGGGATCTGAGTGCAGCATTCTGCCAGCTGTCTGCTCCGAGGGCCGCGCCTCCTCATGTGGTTTCATCTGTGTGCTTTTATTTCCTCATGTGTTGTGTGGGCCGCTGAAGAGGAGGTACTGCTGGCCCACCACCACCAGATGGCGCCCTGCTTGAAGTGCGGGCTTCAAGCATGAGAGGGCGTCATAGCAACCGGGAGTGACAGCTGTCACTCGTTATCAGCACCAGCTGTCACTCATCCACATCACATCACCACCACCATAAAGGCTGGACTGCAACTCCACCTCCCCGCCGAGAAATCAGCTATCAGAAGAGGTAATTTCTCTGCTGAACGTGAAACTGCATTATAGTCTGGACTCTTTTTGCAGCCGTATTCCTGTGGTGTTCCTTATCCGTTGGATTGGCGTTAGGTGTGATCAGCGACGGCTTCGCTCCACACTCCATCCAGATAAGTGGTTAGACAGGAGCTGCACGAGTGTGTGATTGGAGGTGGAGGTGCTCCCTCCCAAAAGAATACAGACTGTGGGATTACTGAGTGTGCGAACTCACACTCATCAATACTGTTTTTCTGTTCTCTGCCAGCAGTACCAGGTCTGACAGCTGGAGACGGTGACCACCTGGGGACCCAGGACTTGGCGGCTCCGGTGTTCTTCAGATCTGTTGGCGGTGAAGGCCGTGTGGGATCCGGCTCGGCTCAGGACGGATGTCTCCTATCCTCAAGCCTGCCCACACGTCACTCAAATCTGTAATTCGGTAGTACCTAAACTGTGATTGCCTGTATTTCGTTGTGCACTACAACATTAAATTGTTACTGTTTGGCTTATCCATTGCCCGTTCATTTAACGCCCCCTGTTGTGGGTTCATGTTCCTACACCTTCACAACAGGATTTCTCGGCCAGCGTCATGGATTCCGAGGGGCGTCAACCATCGCTTGAACAGCCAATGGAAGAGCGAGGTGCACAGGCGTCAGCAGGAGGCATGTTAGGTGAGCTGCAGCAAATCTTACCCGCTTTCACTGCTCGGCTGGACTTAGTCACCGAGCAGAGTGTGATCCTCAATCGGAGGATGGAGGCTCTCACCGCCAAGGTGGAAGCGCAGGCCCAGGGCGCTGCTGCAGCACCTCCCCCTGCTGACCGGAGGCCTGAAACAGACATTCCGCTGGTCATTCAACGAACCCCCCCACCATCCCCTGAAGCATACATAAGCCCTCCGGAGCCGTACGGAGGTTGTGTCGAGACGTGCGCGGACTTCTTAATGCAGTGCTCGCTCGTCTTTTCACAGCGTCCCGTCATGTATGTGTCAGACGCTAGCCGGGTGGCTTACGTCATAAATCTGCTTCGAGGAGAGGCACGCGCCTGGGCTACGGTGCTCTGGGAGCAGAATTCACGGCTCCTAATGACATACGCTGGGTTTGTGAGGGAGTTCAGACAGGTGTTCGACCACCCTCATAGAGGCGAGACCGCTTCAAGCATGCTGCTGTCGATAAGACAGGGGTGTCGGAGCGCGGTGAAGTATGCAGTCGACTTCCGCATCGTGGCAGTGCGAGCCGGCTGGAATGCTGTTGTGCTCCGCGCCGCCTTTGTAAACGGACTGTCTCTGGTCCTTAAGGAGCACCTGGTGGCGAAGGATGAGCCGCGGGATTTAAATGGGCTTATCAACCTAGTTATATGGTTAGACAACCGATTAACAGAACACCGACGGGAGCGAGACGAAGGGCGTGGTCAGGCACAAGCCATCCTTCTTCCTCCCGGGTCCGAAAGGGAGCCGTCTTCCCCACGCTCCACAGCCAGGGTACTCCACATGACGACAGCTCCCCCTGCTGACATTGCTATGGAAACGAGCAGGGCCAAAAGGCGATCAGATCAGAGACAAAGGAGGCTGGTCCGTGGGGAGTGTTTTCACTGCAGCTCAACCGAGCACACGCAGAAAAACTGCCCCAAACGGTCAAAACAGCAGTACTCGTCCTTAGAGACTGGGCTAAGGGTGGGTCATAATACCCACACAGGGATGCCCCGTAAATCTGCACGAATCCCAGTCACGATTCTGAGTGGGGATCTGACCCTTCACGCCCCAGCACTCGTAGACACGGGGTCGGAAGGGAATCTGCTGGACAGCAGATGGGCAAGGAAAGTCGGGCTCCCTCTAGTGGCTCTACCTTCACCTTTGAAGGTACGGGCACTAGATCAATCAATCAATGAATTTTATTTATATAGCGCCAAATCACAACAAACAGTTGCCCCAAGATGCTTTATATTGTAAGGCAAGGCCATACAATAATTACGTAAAACCCCCAACGGTCAAAACAACCCCCTGTGAGCAAGCACTTGGCGACAGTGGGAAGGAAAAACTCCCTTTTAACAGGAAGAAACCTCCAGCAGAACCAGGCTCAGGGAGGGGCAGTCTTCTGCTGGGACCTGTTGGGGCTGAGGGAGAGAACCAGGAAAAAGACATGCTGTGGAAGAGAGCAGAGATCAATCACTAATGATTAAATGCAGAGTGGTGCATACAGAGCAAAAGGAGAAAGAAACACTCAGTGCATCATGGGAACCCCCCAGCAGTCTAAGTCTATAGCAGCATAACTAAGGGATGGTTCAGGGTCACCTGATCCAGCCCTAACTATAAGCTTTAGCAAAAAGGAAAGTTTTAAGCTTAATCTTAAAAGTAGAGAGGGTGTCTGTCTCCCTGATCTGAATTGGGAGCTGGTTCCACAGGAGAGGAGCCTGAAAGCTGAAGGCTCTGCCTCCCATTCTACTCTTACAATCCCTAGGAACTACAAGTAAGCCTGCAGTCTGAAAGCGAAGCGCTCTATTGGGGTGATATGGTACTATGAGGTCCCTAAGATAAGATGGGACCTGATTATTCAAAACCTTATAAGTAAGAAGAAGAATTTTAAATTCTATTCTAATATTAACAGGAAGCCAATGAAGAGAGGCCAATATGGGTGAAATATGCTCTCTCCTTCTAGTCCCTGTTAGTACTCTAGCTGCAGCATTTTGAATTAACTGAAGGCTTTTCAGGGAACTTTTAGGACAACCTGATAATAATGAATTAAAATAGTCCAGCCTAGAGGAAATAAATGCATGAATTCGTTTTTCAGCATCACTCTGAGACAAGACATTTCTAATTTTAGAGATATTGCGTAAATGCAAAAAAGCAGTCCTACATATTTGTTTAATAGGCGCATTGAATGACATATCCTGATCAAAAATGACTCCAAGATTTCTCACAGTATTACTAGAGGTCAGGGTAATGCCATCTAGAGTAAGGATCTGGTTAGACACCATGTTTCTAAGATTTGTGGGGCCAAGTACAATAACTTCAGTTTTATCTGAGTTTAAAAGCAGGAAATTAGAGGTCATCCATGTCTTTATGTCTGTAAGACAATCCTGCAGTTTAGCTAATTGGTGTGTGTCCTCTGGCTTCATGGATAGATAAAGCTGGGTATCATCTGCGTAACAATGAAAATGTAAGCAATGCCGTCTAATAATACTGCCTAAGGGAAGCATGTATAAAGTGAATAAAATTGGTCCTAGCACAGAACCTTGTGGAGCTCCATAATTAACCTTAGTCTGTGAAGAAGATTCCCCATTTACATGAACTCAACAAAAATATAAACGCAACACTTTTGGTTTTGCTCCCATTTTGTATGAGATGAACTCAAAGATCTAAAACTTTTTCCACATACACAATATCACCATTTCCCTCAAATATTGTTCACAAACCAGTCGAAATCTGTGATAGTGAGCACTTCTCCTTTGCTGAGATAATCCATCCCACCTCACAGGTGTGCCATACCAAGATGCTGATTAGACACCATGATTAGTGCACAGGTGTGCCTTAGACTGCCCACAATAAAAGGCCACTCTGAAAGGTGCAGTTTTGTTTTATTGGGGGGGGATACCAGTCAGTATCTGGTGTGACCACCATTTGCCTCATGCAGTGCAACACATCTCCTACGCATCATCCGTGAAGAGAACACCTCACCAACGTGCCAAACGGCAGCGAATGTGAGCATTTGCCCACTCAAATCGGTTACGACGACGAACTGGAGTCAGGTCGAGACCCCGATGAGGACGGCGAGCATGCAGATGAGCTTCTCTGAGACGGTTTCTGACAGTTTCTGCAGAAATTCTTTGGTTATGCAAACCGATTGTTCCAGCAACTGTCCGAGTGACTGGTCTCAGACGATCTTGGAGGTGAACATGCTGGATGTGGAGGTCCTGGGCTGGTGTGGTTACACGTGGTCTGCGGTTGTGAGGCTGGTTGGATGTAGTGCCAAATTCTCTGAAACGCCTTTGGAGACGGCTTATGGTAGAGAAATGAACATTCAATACACGAGCAACAGCTCTGGTTGACATTCCTGCTGTCAGCATGCCAATTGCACGCTCCCTCAAATCTTGCGACATCTGTGGCATTGTGCTGTGTGATAAAACTGCATCTTTCAGAGTGGCCTTTTATTGTGGACAGTCTAAGGCACACTTGTGCACTAATCATGGTGTCTAATCAGCATCTTGATATGGCACACCTGTGAGGTGGGATGGATTATCTCAGCAAAGGAGAAGTGCTCACTATCACAGATTTCGACTGGTTTGTGAACAATATTTGAGGGAAATGGTGATATTGTGTATGTGGAAAAAGTTTTAGATCTTTGAGTTCATCGCATACAAAATGGGAGCAAAACCAAAAGTGTTGCGTTTATATTTTTGTTGAGTATATTAGATAAATATGACTCCAACCACCGCAGCACAGTGCCTTTAATACCTATGGCATGCTCTAATCTCTGTAATAAAATTTTATGGTCAACAGTATCAAAAGCAGCACTGAGGTCTAACAGAACAAGCACAGAGATGAGTCCACTGTCTGAGGCCATAAGAAGATCATTTGTAACCTTCACTAATGCTGTTTCTGTACTATGATGAATTCTAAAACCTGACTGAAACTCTTCAAATTGACCATTCCTCTGCAGATGATCAGTTAGCTGTTTTACAACTACCCTTTCAAGAATTTTTGAGAGAAAAGGAAGGTTGGAGATTGGCCTATAATTAGCTAAGATAGCTGGGTCAAGTGATGGCTTTTTAAGTAATGGTTTAATTACTGCCACCTTAAAAGCCTGTGGTACATAGCCAACTAATAAAGATAGATGATAGATGGCACCCTTCTTCCATTAATCACACACCAGACACAACCAGTGACATTGGTGGTGTCTGGTAATCACAGGGAGGAGATCGTGTTCTATGTAACACCTTCCACCTCCCGGGTGATTTTGGGTTATCCTTGGATGATAAAACACAATCCCCAGATTGATTGGCCGTCTGGGGTTGTGGCTCAGTGGAGCGAAACCTGCCACCGGGAGTGTCTCGGATCCTCGGTTCCGCCTGGTGTGACAGCTAGTGAGGAGGTTAAAGTCCCCCCCAATCTGACAGCGGTGCCAAGTGAGTACCACGATCTTGCTGACGTTTTCAGCAAAGATCTGGCGCTCACCCTTCCCCCGCACCGTCCGTACGATTGTGCAATTGATTTGATCCCGGGCGTTGGGTACCCGTCCAGTAGGCTGTACAACCTCTCACGTCCGGAGCGAGAATCAATGGAGACCTACATCCGGGACTCATTAGCTGCCGGGCTGATCCGGAACTCCACCTCCCCGATGGGTGCTGGTTTCTTTTTTGTGGGCAAGAAAGACGGCGGACTCCGTCCATGCATTGATTACAGGGGGCTGAACGAGATCACGGTTCGCAACCGATACCCTCTGCCCCTGTTAGATTAAGTGTTCACGCCCTTGCATGGAGCCCAAATATTCACGAAACTGGATCTTAGGAATGCGTACAACCTGGTTCGGATCCGGAAGGGAGACGAATGGAAGACGGCGTTTAACACCCCGTTAGGTCACTTTGAGTACCTGGTCATGCCGTTCGGCCTCACTAACGCCCCCGCGACGTTCCAAGCTTTGGTAAATGACGTCTTGCGGGTCTTCCTGCATCAGTTTGTCTTCGTATATCTGGACAATATACTCATCTTTTCCCCGGATCCTGAGACTCATGTTACGCATGTACGTCAGGTCCTGCAGCGGTTGTTGGAGAACCGGCTGTTTGTGAAGGGCGAGAAGTGCGAGTTCCACCACACATCTTTGTCCTTCCTGGGGTTTATCATCTCCTCCAACTCCGTCGCCCCTGATCCGGCCAAGGTAGCAGCGGTGAGAGATTGGCCCCAACCTACAAACCGTAGGAAATTGCAGCAGTTCCTCAGTTTTGCTAATTTTTACCAGAGGTTCATCAAGGGCTATAGTCAGGTTGTCAGCCCCCTGACAGCCCTGACCTCCACTAAAGTCCCCTTCACTTGGTCGGATCGGTGCAAAGCCACGTTTAGGGAGTTGAAACGTCCGTTCTCGACTGCACCAGTTCTGGTGCAGCCCGATCCTACTCGCCAATTTATAGTTGAAGTGGATGCCTCTGACTCAGGGATAGGAGCCGTGCTATCCCAGACCGGGGAGTCCAATAAGGTTCTCCATCCTTGTGCCTATTTTTCCCGCAGGTTGACCCCGGCAGAAAGGAATTATGACGTCGGCAACCGGGAACTTCTTGCGGTGAAGGAGGCTCTGGAGGAGTGGAGACACCTGTTGGAGGGAGCTTCTATGCCATTCACAGTTTTCACAGACCATCGGAACCTGGAGTACATTCGGACCGCCAAGCGTCTGAACCCCAGGCAAGCCCGCTGGTCACTGTTCTTCTGGCGTTTTGACTTTCGGATCACATACCACCCCGGGACGAAGAACCAACGGTCTGACGCCCTGTCCCGGGTGCACGAAGAGGAGGTCAGGACCGAGCTGTCAGACCCGATGGAAACCATCATTCCCGAGTCCACTGTCGTGGCCGACCTGGGACGTGGAGAAGACCGTCCGGGAGGCCCTGACACAGAACCCGGACCCGGGAACTGGCCCAAAAAACAAAATGTATGTCCCACCAGAAGCCAGGGCTGCAGTTCTGGACTTCTGTCATGGTTCCAAAATCTCCTGCCACCCAGGGGTACGAAGAACCGTGGCAGTCGTTCGGCAGCGCTTCTGGTGGGCATCTCTGGAAACCGACGTCCGGGAGTACGTCCAGACCTGCACCACCTGTGCCAGAGGCAAGGCAGATCATCATAAGACCCAAGGCCTCCTCCAGCCTTTGCCCGTGCCTCATTGCCCCTGGTCTCACATCGGCCTGGACTTCGTCACGGGCCTCCCGCCGTCCCAGGGCAAGACTACCATCCTCACGATAGTGGACCGGTTCTCCAAGGCGGCCCACTTCATGGCCCTCCCGAAGCTCCCGACGGCCCAGGAGACTGCAGACCTCCTGGTCCACCACGTCGTGCGTCTGCATGGGATTCCATCGGACATTGTCTCAGATCGTGGCCCTCAGTTCTCCTCCCAGGTCTGGAGGAGTTTCTGCAGGGAACTGGGGGCCACCGTAAGCCTCTCGAACGGGTACCACCCCCAGATGAACGGGCAGGCAGAGCGGACGAATCAGGATTTGGAGCAGGCCCTCCGCTGCGTGACCTCCGCGCACCCGTTGGCCTGGAGTGACCATCTGGCCTGGATCGAGTACGCTCATAACAGCCAAGTATCATCTGCCACCGGCCTCTCCTCTTTCGAGGTATGTTTGGGGTACCAGCCCCCATTATTCCCGCTAGTGGAGGGAGAGGTCGGTGTGCCCTCGTTCCAGGCCCATCTGAGGAGGTGCCGTCGGGTGTGGCGTACCGCCCGCTCTGCCCTGCTCAAAGCCCGGATGAAGGCTAAGGCCCATGTGGACCGCCGGCATGCCCCGGCCCCTATGTATCAGCCCGGGCAGGCGGTTTGGCTATCTACAAAAGACATACCTCTACAAACGGAATCCCAGAAACTTAAGGACAGATTTATATGACCCTTCACCATCGTGAAGGTCCTCAGTCCAGCCGCAGTGAAGCTCAAGCTGCCAGCTTCACTGCGGATACATCCAATATTCTACGTCTCTAGACTCAAACCCTGCCACACCTCTCCCCTCTGTGCCCCTGGACCGGCGCCGCTGCCTGCCCAGATCATCGACGGGGAGCCGGCTTGGACTGTGCGCCGGCTCCTGGACGTTCGTCAAAAGGGCCGGGGATTCCAGTATTTGGTGGACTGGGAAAGATACAGACCCGAAGAACACTCCTGGGTGAAGAGGGGCTTCATCCTGGACCCGGCCCTCCAGGCTGATTTCTACGCCCGGCACCCGGACAAGCCTGGTCGGGCGCCAGGAGGGAGCCCGTTGAGGGGGGGGGTCCTGTTGTGTGGGCCGCTGAAGAGGACGTACTGCTGGCCCACCACCACCAGATGGCGCCCTGCTTGAAGTGCGGGCACCAGCTGTCACTCATCCTCATCACATCACCACCACCATAAAGGCCGGACTGCAACTCCACCTCCCCGCCGAGAAATCAGCTATCAGAAGAGGTAATTTCTCTGCTGAACGTGAAACTGCATTATAGTCTGGACTCTTTTTGCAGCCGTATTCCTGTGGTGTTCCTTATCTGTTGGATTGGCGTTAGGTGTGATCAGCGATGGCTTCGCTCCACACTCCATCCAGATAAGTGGTTAGACAGGAGCTGCACGAGTGTGTGATTGGAGGTGGAGGTGCTCCCTCCCAAATGAATACAGACTGTGGGATTACTGAGTGTGCGAACTCACACTCATCAATACTGTTTTTCTGTTCTCTGCCAGCAGTACCAGGTCTGACAGCTGGAGACGGTGACCACCTGGGGACCCAGGACTTGGCGGCTCCGGTGTTCTTCAGATCCGTTGGCGGTGAAGGCCGTGTGGGATCCGGCTCAGCTCAGGACGGATGTCTCCTATCCTCAAGCCTGCCCACATGTCACTGAAATCTGTAATTCGGTGGTACCTAAACTGTGATTGTCTGTATTTCGTTGTGCACTACAACATTAAATTGTTACTGTTTGGCTTATCCATTGCCCGTTCATTTAACGCCCCCTGTTGTGGGTCCGTGTTCCTACACCTTCACAACATCATTTTTTTGATGTTTCTTATGATTTTCATATAGGAATTATTTGTAGAAGTTTTTTTTGTCTTCTGATGTTTTCATCTTGGGAAGTATTTTGTAGCTTTTGTCTTCTGATGTTTTGTGTATATAATAGTCCCACGTGTGCAGGAATGGCACTTTATTCGTTTCATGACCTGGGTTTATTTTTTTATGGTGATCAGTTTTTTCTATGTTCTATGTTCCCTCTGATCCTCACGTGCTTTGGGTCTTGTTCCTGATTATTCACACCTGATCACAATCAACCAAAATGTATTTAATCACATGTTGTTTGCTCCCTGCTTGCCGGCTGTTTGTTTCTGTGAAGGTCAGTTCTGCTTCGACACTTGCTTGCCAGTCACCTCATCTCCATCTCCATCTAAGTGTCCTCACTGTCTCTTTTTGGAAAATAGTTTTATATTGTAGATTTTTGCACTTTGTCTGTTTTTGTTTTTGGTCACTTGGACGTATTTCATTTTTGTCTTTAAGGACACTTGTTATTTTTGGTGCTGTGATTTTGGAGCCTCTGTTTGTCACCTTCATTTAGAGAAGAATGAAACCTTTTGTTTTTCATTTCCTCTCATGTCTCAGCTACACTGCATTTTGAGGTCCAGTTCCTGGGGTTTAAAACCATAACATATTTTTATATACAACCCCAATTCCAATGAAGTTGGGACATTGTGTGAAATGTAAATAAAAACAGAATACAATGATTTCTCAGCCCATCTTTGCTTGTGAATGGCTGAGTCTTTTGGGGATGCTCCTTTTATACCCAATCATGACACTCACAGTTAGTGTCCTCAGTTCCCAAACGCTTATTGAGTGTTGTTAGAAGGAAAGGTGATGTAACACAGTGGGAAACATACCACTGTCCCAGCTTTTTAGAAATGTGTTGCAGGAATCCATTTCAAAATGAGCAAATATTTGCACAAAAACCATAAAGTTTATCAGTTTGAACATTAAATATCTTGTAAAAAAGAAGAAATAACTGGTGCAGCACAGAAATAAGTGCAAAAAGTCTTTAATAAGGTGCTGAAAGGAAAAAAAAAATGTTCAAAGGGACTGACGTTTCGATGTGAGAGTCACATCTTCCTCAGAGTCTATTTTTTTCCCTTTTTTCCCTTTCAGCACCTTATTAAAGACTTTTTGCACTTATTTCTGTGGTGCACCAGTTATTTCTTCTTTTTTACAAATTGGTCCTGTCTGGTTGCACCAGATTTGTTTGTGCTGTGCAGAAGCATGGTGAACTCTTTGTTTTTGCATTAAATATCTTGTCTTTGTGGTGTATTCAACTGAATACAGGTTGAAGAGGATTTGAAAATCATTGTATTCTGTTTTTATTTACATTTTACACAACGTCCCAACTTCATTGGAATTGGGCTTGTACATATGTATATGTTTTTGTTTTTTTTTTGGTTACAGGGGTGGGGGTGTTTAAGCCGTTCTTCTTCTGCCAACACCCTGCAGGCTTGCTAGTGTGCGCCGAGCAAGTGTATCTGGAGCCATTCCAAAGGTGACTATTTAGCCTGTTCTTATTGTGATGGCTTGGTAATACAGTTGCAACAGCAGTCCTTCACATGTGGTCCTGTGATATGATCACTGGGTTGGATATGATGTGTATTACAGCTGTGACAGCTCGTTTAGCCATACGCAGAATAGAGCAGCTCTGAGACGCACTGACTCCCTGCGCAGCTCACCTGGCCGGGCTGTTACAGATACATGGTCATACTCTGTCATGGGTTACATAATATATACGAATTATGATAGCCATTGTAGTTGTAACATCACATGCAGCTGTGCAGCACCCTGCCCCACAACGAGTCAAAGGCTCTGAGCATTGCACCACTTATGCCCGTAATGAGCATGATATCACAGATCCATTGTCAGTCCACCTCGTGTGTAAGAGGATCTATCTGTAATATCATGTTTTCATTCACTGTTAGACCCCGTCCAGATGGCCGCACTGCGAGTCAACACGTCACGGAAACACGCTGACGGGTGGCCAGTGTAACGTCCAGAATAAGCATGATGTCACAGATTTTTTTTTTTTTTAATTTAAGCTTTATTTACCCAGGAAAAATCCCATTGTGATTAAGGGCCTCTTTTCCAAGGGAGTCCTGGCCAAGAGGTACTATCAGTTATCAAGTTGTTCACCAATGAATATGGCCCTGAAGAAAACCATACACCCTGAGGCCAAAGGCCTTGATAACGATTTTATCATATACCTAAAAATCAAAGAATCCAAGTCATGGCCATGGAGCTCTGTGGCTGTGGTTACTGAGACCATGCAGCAGGTGCTGTGGATTTTTCCACAATAAGTCTATCCTTTGCGGGCTGCCAGAGCACTCCGCATCAAAAATCAAAACAGTGTAGTCTCTGGACCTGTTGCTGGAGTTGGATGCAGCTCCGCACAGCAGACAGGGGGGGCGGTGTGAGTGGCCCGCTACTGTGCTTACCGAGCCCGCAGACTCAGAAAGCGCATCGGAGGCAGTGAGAGCAATCGCGGTGATGCCGACCGGTGCCGCGACCAGCTGCCTGATAAGGACGCAGAACACAATGCGCGGTTAAAAAAAAAACAAGAAGAAGAAGAAGAAGCATGCAAAATTGCACTAAAAAAAATCTGTGAAACTGCGAGGCCGCAAAAGGTGAACCACGATATAGCAAGGGACCATTGTATTAAATTACACATTGACAATATCTAGATTCGCACATGCCATGATGTCACAACATACACTCAACAAAAATATAAAGGCAACACTTTTGGTTTTGCTCCCATTTTGTATGAGATGAACTCAAAGATCTAAAACTTTTTCCACATACACAATATCACCATTTCCCTCAAATATTGTTCACAAACCAGTCTAAATCTGTAATAGTGAGCACTTCTCCTTTGCTGAGATAATCCATCCCACCTCACAGGTGTGCCATATCAAGATGCTGATTAGACACCATGATTAGTGCACAGGTGTGCCTTAGACTGCCCACAATAAAAGGCCACTCTGAAAGGTGCAGTTTTGTTTTATTGGGGGGGGGGGATACCAGTCAGTATCTGGTGTGACCACCATTTTCCTCATGCAGTGCAACACATCTCCTTCGCATAGAGTTGATCAGGTTGTCAGTTGTGGCCTGTGGAATGTTGGTCCACTCCTCTTCAATGGCTGTGCGAAGTTGCTGGATATTGGCAGGAACTGGTACACGCTGTCGTATACGCCGGTCCAGAGCATCCCAAACATGCTCAATGGGTGACATGTCCGGTGAGCATGTCGGCCATGCAAGAACTGGGTCATTATTATCAGGTTGTCCTAAAAGTTCCCTAAAAAGCCTTCAGTTAATTCAAAATGCTGCAGCTAGAGTACTGACGGGGACTAGAAGGAGAGAGCATATCTCACCCATATTGGCCTCTCTTCATTGGCTTCCTGTTAATTCTAGAATAGAATTTAAAATTCTTCTTCTTACTTATAAGGTTTTGAATAATCAGGTCCCATCTTATCTTAGGGACCTCGTAGTACCATATCACCCCAATAGAGCGCTTCGCTCTCAGACTGCAGGCTTACTTGTAGTTCCTAGGGTTTGTAAGTGTTGCGTGGGCCGCTGAAGAGGAGGTACTGCTGGCCCACCACCACCAGAGGGCGCCGCCGCCCCACAGGAGCAGCCTCGGTAACAGCTGTCACCCATCACCTGAGACAGCTGACGGCAATTATCACTGGGGTATATCAGCAGGACGGCATCTCCACCTCATCGCAGAGATATTGTTCTACCTGGAAGGTAATAATCTCAGCTGACTGCTTGACAGTAAACTTTGTGATTTTTGTGAGTGATTGCAGACTTTTTTCCCCAACGAGAGGTGGAGGTAGCTTCCCTGCCGTACAGGTTGCTGGGTGCAAACGCGCCCACGTTAATTGTGTTCTTGTTCCTCGCCAGCAGTGGCCACCTGGGAGTTCGGAACTTGGCGGCTCCAGTATTCCCGGGGTCCTGTGGCGGAGGAAACCGTGTGGTTCCGGTTCTACTTTGGAGAGGCGTCTCCTATCTTCGAGCCTGCCCACACGACACCTTCGTGAATTGAACTTTGTCCGTTGTTGTAATTTGTTGTGTTTGTTGTGCACGTTCGCAACAGTAAAGTGTTGTTATTTGACCTATTCCATTGTCCGTTCATTTGCGCCCCCTGTTGTGGGTCCGTGTTCCTACACTTTCCCAACAGTAAGAGCAGAATGGGAGGCAGAGCCTTCAGCTTTCACGCTCCTCTCCTGTGGAACCAGCTCCCAATTCAGATCAGGGAGACAGACACCCTCTCTACTTTTAAGATTAGGCTTAAAACTTTCCTTTTTGCTAAAGCTTATAGTTAGGGCTGGATCAGGTGACCCTGAACCATCCCTTAGTTATGCTACTATAGACGTAGACTGCTGGGGGGTTCCCATGATGCACTGTTTCTTTCTCTTTTTGCTCTGTATGCACCACTCTGCATTTAATCATTAGTGATCGATCTCTGCTCCCCTCCACAGCATGTCTTTTTCCTGGTTCTCTCCCTCAGCCCCAACCAGTCCCAGCAGAAGACTGCCCCTCCCTGAGCCTGGTTCTGCTGGAGGTTTCTTCCTGTTAAAAGGGAGTTTTTCCTTCCCACTGTAGCCAAGTGCTTGCTCACAGGGGGTCGTTTTGACCGTTGGGGTTTTACATAATTATTGTATGGCCATGCCTTACAATATAAAGCGCCTTGGGGCAACTGTTTGTTGTGATTTGGCGCTATATAAAAAAATTGATTGATTGATTGATTTTCAGCTTCCAAGAATTGTGTACAGATCCTTGCAACATGGAGCCGTGCATTATCCTGCTGCAACATGAGGTGATGTTCTTGGATGTTGGCACAACAATGGGCCTCAGGATCTCGTCACGGTATCTCTGTGCATTCAAAATGCCATCAATAAAATGCACCTGTGTTCTTCGTCCATAACAGACGCCTGCCCATACCATAACCCCACCGCCACCATGGGCCACTCGATCCACAACACTGACATCAGAAAACTGCTCACCCACATGACGCCACACACGCTGTCTGCCATCTGCCCTGAACAGTGTGAACCGGGATTCATCCATGAAGAGAACACCTCTCCAATGTGCCAAACACCAGAGAATGGTTACGTCGGTTACAACGACGAACTGGAGTCAGGTCGAGACCCCGATGAGGACGACAAGCATGCAGATGAGCTTCCCTGAGATGGTTTCTGACAGTTTGTGCAGAAATTCTTTGGTTATGCAAACCGATTGTTTCAGCAGCTGTCCGAGTGGCTGGTCTCAGACGATCTTGGAGGTGAACATGCTGGATGTAGAGGTCCTGGGCTGGTGTGGTTACACGTGGTCTGCGGTTGTGAGGCTGGTTGGATGTACTGCCAAATTCTCTGAAACGCCTTTGGAGACGGTTTATGGTAGAGAAATGAACATTCAATACAAGAGCAACAGCTCTGGTTGACATTCCTGCTGTAAGCATGCCAATTGCATGCTCCCTCAAATCTTGCGACATCTGTGGCATTGTGCTGTGTGATAAAACTGCACCTTTCAGAGTGGCCTTTTATTGTGGGCAGTCTAAGGCACACCTGTGCACTAATCATGGTGTCTAATCAGCATCTTGATATGGCACACCTGTGAGGTGGGATGTATTATCTCAGCAAAGGAGAAGTGCTCACTATCACAGATTTAGACTGGTTTGTGAACAATATTTGAGGGAAATGGTGATATTGTGTATGTGGAAAAAGTTTTAGATCTTTGAGTTCATCTCATACAAAATGGGAGCAAAACCAAAAGTGTTGCGTTTATATTTTTGTTGAGTGTATGTATGGATTGGCTGATTACCAAGGCGACATTCATTTTGTGGGTTTTACTCGGGTGGTATAAAAAATATTATCAGTCCATGAAAAATATCACCAGGGTGTATTCCTATTTATTCTTTAGCGTTTTATCCAATCACATTGGCGTATCATTTATAGGTATATGATAAAGCAGCAAACACAAAGCACAGTTAACGTATTGGAACCATCTAAAAGGTATTTGTAATACTTATATTGTAATGGCTTGGTAAAACAGTTGCATGTTTCTGTGAAGGCTCTCAGTTGTCCAGGTGGTTTCCACAGTAGAGAGGCTTGAATCTTTGACTGGACTGGGTTGATTGACACGAGGACGTTTCGCTTCAAATCGCAGAAGCTTCCTCAGCTAAAATTCTTGCTCTGGTAGTCTGACTTCTGTCTTGACTCTTGTAGAGAAGAATCTGAGGAAGCTTCTGCAATTTGAAGCGAAACGTCCTCACATCAAGCAACCCAGTCCAGTCAAAGATTCAAGCTTCTCTACTATGGAAACAGGTGCATGTTCTTTCCTTCTCATGAGTAGCTGTAAAATTATGTTTATGATAGATTTTACATCTTGTTATAACCGTTCAGATGACCTGCTCTGTGTGTGCTGAAGCAATCACTCGCACATGCAGGCAGAGTTTTTTAATTGTTTGTGCAATGTTTGCATGAAGTTCATGTTATTAATGGGTGATGGAGATGTTGAACATTTAAAAATTTTCTTTGCACACTTGCACAAAGCTGCGCACAGTTTACAACGGTATACACCGAGTTTGAGATGAGTTTACTCTCCTACACGGCAGAGTGCATGCAAGTGCACAGATCAGAGTCGTGCAAGTGTCAGGGGGCCTTAACTGTACTCTTCCATGTAACTGTGCTGGCAGCGTACCTTCCTGTTGGGTTCAGCTGATGCTGTATTGGTGGTGCTAGAGCTAGTACATACTGTTCTTTAAGTAGCAGAGTGAGACATTGGCCAAACTATTCAAGTGGACACTACTGAGCCTGGAATGTCAGATACACAGTGCCTGACCACAGACTGGAATAAATGTGCTCTGTGTCAGGAAGATAGAGATGAGATACTGAAATGTCCAGCTAATTCAACACATGACAGACATGACAAGACCATAGCTGAACATCTTGTATCACCAGACTCTACCAGGGCCTGTCGTGAACACCTCTGCTGTGGATGCAAGAAGGGATGCAGTGGAAAGTACAAATGTTTCAAGGCAGAGCTGAAGTGTACTGCGCTTTGCCACTGTGTTGGCTTGTGTTTTCAGAACTAACGTTGCATTTAACTAACTAACACAAGGCTCTGCTTTTCACGTCTTTCAAGATTGACCTAGTTAGCCACATGGCCTAAACATGACATGGCATTTTTTGATCACGTAAGCAAATGCACTTCTTTATCAATGATGTCAACAGATGTCTATAAAACCTTACTGTAAACTTCCGGGTCTCATTCATGAATGAGCTCCTGTGTGACCTAGGGATGGTGAGAACACCAGTATGATTACCCTCACATGAAATGAATTAAACAATCCTTTTTGTATCAGAGTCTCATTGAATCAGGACAGACCCAAAGAACTCTAACAAAAGCTTTTAAAGTAGGGAGGGGTGTTATTTCAAAAAATTGGAAATCTATAAATGTTTGCATAGAATATGGAAATATACATGGAATAAACCATAGCAGGATAAATTTTGGGTCATTTGGTTCCAAAAACCCATATGGACGGAGCCAGTGAAGATATCAGGTTCAAAAATCGCCAAAAATATCAACGAAAATGTCATATCTTGAGAACCGCTGCACCTAGAGACTTGAAATTTGGCTCCAAATGTTGCTTAACCCCAAGTTTATATTCAACTTCTATAGTAATAATAAGCTTATCTGGTGTTTTTTAAGAGTAATTGACAAAAAACCTAATTTCAGTACATACATTACGATCAATTGTAACAAACAAAATCTATGTAGTTTTTTATTTCAGGAACATCAGTTGAGTATAATCATCACATGTAAAGAATGACATGGCCACAATGAACTAATTAGAAACAACAGAGTGGTTTTCTATGTCAACAGCACATATACGACACACGCGTTACTTGAAATTTTTCAAACGCTCCATCCATATGGGTTTTTGGAACCAAATGACCCAAAATTTATCCTGCTATGGTTTATTATGTGTATATTTCCATATTCTATGCAAACATTTATAGATTTCCAAATTTTTGAAATAACACCCTTCCCTATTTAAAGATACACTAATCCTAATTCAAAAATTTGACCTAATGGTGGCACTAGAGGGAAGGTCCTAGGGTTACTAGAATCAATAGACATCATCCTCAGGGGGCTATGAATGTTTCCAGTGCGCCAACATGAAAACTCTGCAGTGGTGGACATGGTGGCAGTCCACGAAAAACCATAATATCCCTCCCTGACTCATCGTTTGGGGATATAAATAGTACCACTGCATTCCTCATCCTTAAAAATGTATGATTAGACACCGGGATCAAGAACCTTGGTGGTCTAGAGCTGCTACATAAAAGAACAATGCATGGCAGCGATCTTGGAAAATGCCTTCTGCAATGCCCCTATAGTCAAAAATTATCTTTAGGCTGAACACTGTGCAAGTTTTCATGCTTGTATCATCAAAGTCATGATTCATCCACATATCTGCTCCGCTAAGTTACACATTTACACAAATACAATCTAAAGACAAATAAAAAGATGATAATCATTTAGATGACAAGCATATTAAAAAAACAAGTGCATGTTATGGAGTTGGTCTCAAGTGTGCTCAATTTGGATTTTAAGAGTGCGCAGTTGACACTGACAGATCTATAATTGACAGATCCATTGTCAGTCCACCTCGTGTCAGAGGATGGACCACGATGCATGTTGAACACAATGATACAGGTACATTATCTATCCCATAAGTGGGGATGTCATTGTACCTGTTATCTCGAGCCTACTGTGGATGTGACAGCCCGTTCAGCCACGCACGATGCAGCGCGACTCTGAGATGCACTGCCTGTCTGGGACACACAGTGCATTTGTTGTGATTATGCAAAGTTCATGTCTAGTGCACATAATGAATATAATATTTCCCGGTGCGCACCTCAGACAGGATGCGGGGGGGTCCGTCTCATCTGGGCACAGTCTGGACGTGCTGGCAGGATTTGGTGTGCCTGATCCATTTCAAGGTTCCCTTGAACGCGAATGCTCGGAATGCAGTGAGACTGTGGTGCGACTGCCCTTCAAACATCACTCGAATTTTCACCAGTTTTGAATGCAGCTCGACAGTCACGTGCATGTTCACTACATTCGTGCTGGCCGTGAGAATGTGCCAAACGTTGTGGTGTGCAGAAACAAATGCTGTACAACGGGTTCGAATACAGCTCAGATTTGCATGAATGTCAGTCGAATGTCCATTCGTATGGCATTCAGGCTGATTCGTGCTGTAGTGTAACGGGGAGGACGGTCGAGGAGTCGATGCGTTCAAACAATTCGTACAGCCCCTCACATGCAGTCGGAATGCTTTGAATTGCATACGAATTGCTGTAGGAATATTACGGCTGCAGTCAGATTGTGGTACGACTGCAACTCCACCGTGTGAGTGCTTTCCAACAAGAGCACAACACAGAGTGCATGTGCTCTGGTGCACAAATGTGCCAACTGTTGCATGAATTCAACAGCTAGCCAGGCCCCTGTAGTCGGTGCGGACCAAGGTAGCTTAGCCACCGTTAGTTTCCCTCTGGCAGATCCCGAGCAGCCGGGAAAGCAGGCCGACTGGGTGACTGGTTATTGGCGACTCTGTTTTGAGAAATGTGAAGTTAGCAACACCAGCAACCATAGTCAATTGTCTTCCGGATGCCAGAGCAGGCGACATTGAAGGAAATTTGAAACTGCTGGCTAAGGCTAAGCGTAAATTTGGTAAGATTGTAATTCACGTCGGCAGTAATGACACCCGGTTACGCCAATCGGAGGTCACTAAAATTAACATTGAATCGGTGAGTAACTTTGCAAAAACAATGTCGGACTCTGTAGTTTTCTCTGGGCCCCTCCCCAATCGGACCGGGAGTGACATGTTTAGCCGCATGTTCTCCTTGAATTGCTGGCTGTCTGAGTGGTGTCCAAAAAAATGAGGTGGGCTTCATAGATAATTGGCAAAGCTTCTGGGGAAAACTTGGTCTTGTTAGGAGAGACGGCATCCATCCCACTTTGGATGGAGCAGCTCTCATTTCTAGAAATCTGGCCAATTTTCTTAAATCCTCCAAACCGTGACTATCCAGGGTTGGGACCAGGAAACAGAGTTGTAGTCTTACACACCTCTCTGCAGCTTCTCTCCCCCTGCCATCCCCTCATTACCTCATCCCCATAGAGACGGTGCCTGCTCCCAGACCACCAATAACCAGTAAAAATCTATTTAAGCATAAAAATTCAAAAAGAAAAAATAATATAGCACCTTCAATTGCACCACAGACTAAAACAGTTAAATGTGGTCTATTAAACATTAGGTCTCTCTCTTCTAAGTCCCTGTTAGTAAATGATATAATAATTGATCAACATATTGATTTATTCTGCTTTACAGAAACCTGGTTACAGCAGGATGAATATGTTAGTTTAAATGAGTCAACACCCCCGAGTCACACTAACTGCCAGAACGCTCGTAGCACTGGCCGAGGCGGAGGATTAGCAGCAATCTTCCGTTCCAGCTTATTAATTAATCAAAAACCCAGACAGAGCTTTAATTCATTTGAAAGCTTGACTCTTAGTCTTGTCCATCCAAATTGGAAGTCCCAAAAACCAGTTTTATTTGTTATTATCTATCGTCCACCTGGTCGTTACTGTGAGTTTCTCTGTGAATTTTCAGACCTTTTGTCTGACTTAATGTTTGGCTCAGATAAGATAATTATAGTGGGCGATTTTAACATCCACATAGATGCTAAGAATGACAGCCTCAACACTGCATTTAATCTATTATTAGACTCAATTGGCTTTGCTCAAAATGTAAATGAGTCCACCCACCACTTTAATCATATCTTAGACCTTGTTCTGACTTATGGTATGGCAATTGAAGACTTAACAGTATTCCCTGAAAACTCCCTTCTGTCTGATCATTTCTTAATAACATTTACATTTACTCTGATGGACTACCCAGCAGTGGGGAATAAGTTTCATTACACTAGAAGTCTTTCAGAAAGCGCTGTAACTAGGTTTAAGGATATGATTCCTTCTTTATGTTCTCTAATGCCATATACCAACACAGAGCAGAGTAGCTACCTAAACTCTGTAAGTGAGATAGAGTATCTCGTCAATAGTTTTACATCGTCATTGAAGACAACTTTGGATGCTGTAGCTCCTCTGAAAAAGAGAGCTTTAAATCAGAAGTGCCTGACTCCGTGGTATAACTCACAAACTCGCAGCTTAAAGCAGATAACCCGTAAGTTGGAGAGGAAATGGCATCTCACTAATTTAGAAGATCTTCACTTAGCCTGGAAAAAGAGTCTGTTGCTCTATAAAAAAGCCCTCTGTAAAGCTAGGACATCTTACTACTCATCACTAATTGAAGAAAATAAGAACCACCCCAGGTTTCTTTTCAGCATTGTAGCCAGGCTGACAAAGAGTCAGAGCTCTATTGAGCTGAGTATTCCTTTAACTTTAACTAGTAATGACTTCATGACTTTCTTTGCTAATAAAATTTTAACTATTAGAGAAAAAATTACTCATAACCATCCCAAAGACGTATCGTTATCTTTGGCTGCTTTCAGTGATGCCGGTATTTGGTTAGACTCTTTCTCTCAGATAGTTCTATCTGAGTTATTTTCATTAGTTACTTCATCCAAACCATCAACATGTCTATTAGACCCCATTCCTACCAGGCTGCTCAAGGAAGCCCTACCATTATTTAATGCTTCGATCTTAAATATGATCAATCTGTCTTTATTAGTTGGCTATGTACCACAGGCTTTTAAGGTGGCAGTAATTAAACCATTACTTAAAAAAGCCATCACTTGACCCAGCTATCTTAGCTAATTATAGACCAATCTCCAACCTTCCTTTTCGCTCAAAAATTCTTGAAAGGGTAGTTGTAAAACAGCTAACTGATCATCTGCAGAGGAATGGTCTATTTGAAGAGTTTCAGTCAGGTTTTAGAATTCATCATAGTATAGAAACAGCATTAGTGAAGGTTACAAATGATCTTCTTATGGCCTCAGACAGTGGACTCATCTCTGTGCTTGTTCTGTTAGACCTCAGTGCTGCTTTTGATACTGTTGACCATAAAATTTTATTACAGAGATTAGAGCATGCCATAGGTATTAAAGGCACTGCGCTGCGGTGGTTTGAATCATATTTATCTAATAGATTACAATTTGTTCATGTAAATGGGGAATCTTCTTCACAGACTAAGGTTAATTATGGAGTTCCACAAGGTTCTGTGCTAGGACCAATTTTATTCACTTTATACATGCTTCCCTTAGGCAGTATTATTAGACGGCATTGCTTAAATTTTCATTGTTACGCAGATGATACCCAGCTTTATCTATCCATGAAGCCAGAGGACACACACCAATTAGCTAAACTGCAGGATTGTCTTACAGACATAAAGACATGGATGACCTCTAATTTCCTGCTTTTAAACTCAGATAAAACTGAAGTTATTGTACTTGGCCCCACAAATCTTAGAAACATGGTGTCTAACCAGATCCTTACTCTGGATGGCATTACCCTGACCTCTAGTAATACTGTGAGAAATCTTGGAGTCATTTTTGATCAGGATATGTCATTCAAAGCGCATATTAAACAAATATGTAGGACTGCTTTTTTGCATTTATGCAATATCTCTAAAATTAGAAAGGTCTTGTCTCAGAGTAATGCTGAAAAGCTAATTCATGCATTTATTTCCTCTAGGCTGGACTATTGTAATTCATTATTATCAGGTTGTCCTAAAAGTTCCCTGAAAAGCCTTCAGTTAATTCAAAATGCTGCAGCTAGAGTACTGACAGGGACTAGAAGGAGAGAGCATATCTCACCCATATTGGCCTCTCTTCATTGGCTTCCTGTTAATTCTAGAATAGAATTTAAAATTCTTCTTCTTACTTATAAGGTTTTGAATAATCAGGTCCCATCTTATCTTAGGGACCTCATAGTACCATATCACCCCAATAGAGCGCTTCGCTCTCAGACTGCAGGCTTACTTGTAGTTCCTAGGGTTTGTAAGAGTAGAATGGGAGACAGAGCCTTCAGCTTTCAGGCTCCTCTCCTGTGGAACCAGCTCCCAATTCACATCAGGGAGACAGACACCCTCTCTACTTTTAAGATTAGGCTTAAAACTTTCCATTTTGCTAAAGCTTATAGTTAGGGCTGGATCAGGTGACCCTGAACCATCCCTTAGTTATGCTGCTATAGACTTAGACTGCTGGGGGGTTCCCATGATGCACTGAGTGTTTCTTTCTCTTTTTGCTCTGTATGCACCACTCTGCATTTAATCATTAGTGATTGATCTCTGCTCCCCTCCACAGTATGTCTTTTTCCTGGTTCTCTCCCTCAGCCCCAACCAGTCCCAGCAGAAGACTGCCCCTCCCTGAGCCTGGTTCTGCTGGAGGTTTCTTCCTGTTAAAAGGGAGTTTTTCCTTCCCACTGTCACCAAGTGCTTGCTCACAGGGGGTCGTTTTGACTGTTGGGGTTTTTACGTAATTATTGTTTGGCCTTGCCTTACATCAATACAATACAAATAAATCTTCTGGCTTTCTTTTGTAGTAAAAAATATTGAATTTGTATTTGTTTTGTAGGTGGTTCCCCAAACTTCAATACAATAGATCACGTACGGAACAAGCAAAAGTACCTAATGGGTGTTGGTGGAGGAAGTCTTGTGATTTAAACAAAAATGGCAATGGCTTTTGATATTTTTGATTTAACATCATTTATGTGTTTTCCAACTCAATTTATCATAATGAAAACCGCAAGAAATTTTGTTTAATTTACAAGTTCAATTTCAATATTGTGTACTAGTAAATTACTACATAAATTCCTGGGTTTATTTCCAAATATGATGCACTTTGTTTTACCAAAATGAAGCAATAATTTACTTGAATCAAACCATTCTCTGAACTTCTGTAGTTCTTTCCCCATCATGTCCAGAACCTGTCCCAAATGATCCCCACTACAAAACACAGTCATGTCATCAGCAAATAAAATGCAGCTCACAAACTTAGAAATGGTAAATAAATGGTAAATGGACTGCATTTATAAAACGCTCAAAGCGCTTTACAATAATGCCTCACATTCACCCCGATGTCAGGGTGCTGCCATACAAGGCGTCACTACACACCGGGAGCAATAGGGGATTAAATGCCTTGCCCAAGGGCCTTTAGTGATTTTCCAGTCAGGCTGAGATTTAAACCGAGGATCTTCTGGTCTCAAGCCCAATGCCTTAACCACTAGACCATCACCTCAAAACAAAAGATATGTCATTAATATGTAAAAGAAATAACAATGGCCCAAGGACTGAGCCCTGGGGCACCCCACAAGTGCACTTCAAAAATTCAGAATTTATCCCACCCGAAACAAACACATTCATACCTATTGTGCAGATAACGTGCTATCCAGTCGTGAGCTAAACCTCTAATACCATATTTCAATAATTTATCCAATAATAAGATGTGACCTATGCTATCAAATGCTTTCTGTAAATCTAAAAAAAAAAAACCTACAATATTTTGCTTGTTTTCAGATGCATTCCTAATATGTTCCACAAAATCATTTACTGCCAATGAAGTAGTACAAATTTTTTTTTTTTTCTAAATCCATATTGCTGCTCATTCAGTATGTGAATTTTGGATATAAAATCATTTAACATCTTAAAGAATACCTTTTCCAGAATTTTTGAAAATTGAGGTTGAAAAGACATGTTTATCATCAGATTTGAACAGTGGTATCACTTTAGCTATTTTCATTTTGGAAGGAAATCTGCTAGTCATTAATGACTAAATATAGTTAAAGGTTTAGCGACACAATCAATATTTTTTATCAAAACTTCTAAAATTTATTGCAATCAATAGATATTTCCCCTTTAGTTTATGTACTATATCAATTATTTAATATTCATCAGTTTCTCTTATAAACACTGAGTTCAAAAGGTTATTACTTGTTGTACAGTTTTCCCAAGAACACATATTAGAAGGTGCAATTGAGTTTGCTAAGTTTGTCCCCACATTAGCAAAATAATCATTAAACTTATCTACTACAGCTTTCTTTTCCTTAACAATTGTATCAATATTTGTATAAAAATATGTTGGATAATCTTTGACAACTTTTTTATTTTTGATGATTTATTTAAGAGCTTCCAAATACCTTTAATGTTCATTTTATTTTTTCCAGTGAATCACTTTTTGCAAGGTCGCATGATATTGGTCAGCTTGTTTTTATATGTCTTATATTTGCTCACATATTTGTCTTATATGCGCACCCCTGTGGCCATAGAATACATGTATATACAAGGCACAGGGTCAGCAGCAGCGTTAGAGTATTAAGAAGGTGACATTGTGCATGTAGTGCAGTGTTCACAGTTTGGTGGTGGATGTTGAACTGTTCAACAGTCTGACAGCATTCAGGTAGAAGCTGTTTTTCTGTCTGGACGTTTCTGCCCGGATGCTGCACAGCCTCCTTCCAGAGGGAAGGGGTGTGAACAGACTGTGGACAGGGTGGGTGGAGTCTCGGAGGATGCAGGTGGCTTTGTCTCTACATCTGGAGATGTAGATGTCCCCAATGGGTGGTAAACTGATGGTCCTCTGTGCAGACTTCACCACCCGCTGCAGCACTTTCTTCTCCGCCACCGTGCAGCCACCATACCACACAGGGAGGCAGCAGGACAGGACACTCTCCACTGCACAGCTGTAGAAGGTCCTGAGGACCTCAGTGATCAGTCCGGCCCTTCCCAATTTCCTCAAAAAATAGAGACGTTGGTGTGCTTTCTTGCTGACAGCTGTGGTGTTAGTGTGCCAGGTGAGAGTGTTGGAGAGGTGGACTCCAAGATACCTGATGGAGGAGAAGATCTCCACCACTGCTCCGTTGGTGTAGAGGGGGGAGGGGGTGGTGGGGGCTGACCTGCGGAAGTCAACAACTATCTCCTTGGTCTTCTGGGTGTTGAGGATGAGGTTGTTGTTGTCAAGGCTAGTGATGGTTTGATGCAAGAAGCAGTAGGAGACCAATGCAAACTCGCAGACATGGTTGATTGTGGAGGATAAATAGCTTTATCTGATGACCAGGCAGTGGGTTCGGTACACATGAAGTCAGACATACAGGCAGAGGTATCAGACATGGAACAGGCAGGGTCCTGTCCAAGAAATGAGCAGGTTCGTACCAACGTCATCAAGGAGTATAGCAGGCAGAGCAAAGGCAGAGTCAAAAAAACAGGCAGAGTTTAGGGCTATGGCAAGGCGGAGGACGGAGTACACAAGCAAGGTCAAAAATACTAGAGCGCAAACTGGACAAGACGAGAGGCGACAAAGTGATCAAAGTCAACAATCAGGCAGTGAGCTGTGGAACTATGAGGGTTTTAAAGAGGAGCAAACTAATCAGGTTGATGTGAAGCAGGTGTGTGGAAATTTCATGAAAGAGGTGTGGTGAAGTGAACAGAGAAGAGAGAAGAAAGGCAAGAGAGTGCGAGAGGGCAAAACAAAGTGGTGCAAAACAAGAGAAGAAGAGATGTATATATATATACATACAGTGAGGAAAATAAGTATTTGAACACCCTGCAATTTTGCAGGTTCTCCCACTTAGAAATCATGGAGGGGTCTGAAATTTTCATCTTAGGTGCATGTCCACTGTGAGAGACATATTCTAAAAAAAAAAATACGGAAATCACAATGTATGATTTTTTAATAATTTATTTGTATGTTACTGCTGCAAATAAGTATTTGAACACCTTTGAAAATCAATGTTAATATTTGGTAATATTAATATTAGCCTTTGTTTGCAATTACAGAGGTCAAATGTTTCCTGTAGTTTTTCACCAGGTTTGCACACACTGCAGCAGGGATTTTGGTCCACTCCTCCATACAGATCTTCTCAAGATCTTTCAGGTTTGGAGTTTCAGCTCCCTCCAAAGATTTTCTATTGAGTTCAGGTCTGGAAACTGGCCAGGCCACTCCAGGACCTTGAAATGCTTCTTACGGAGCCCCTCCTTAGTTGCCCTGGCTGTGTGTTTGGGGTCATTTTCATGCTTGAAGACCCAGCCATGACCCATCTTCAATGCTCTTACTGAGGGAAGGAGGTTGTTTACCAAAATCTCGCAATAAATGACCCCATCCATCCTCCCTTCAGTACGGTGCAGTCGTCCTTTCCCCTTTTCAGAAGAGCACCCCCAGAGTATGATGTTTCCACCCCCATGCTTCTTGGTTGGGATGGTTTTCTTGGGGTTGTTCTCATCCTCTAAACATGGTAAGAGGAGTTGATTCCAAAAAGCTCTATTCTGGTCTCATCTGACCACATGACCTTCTCCCATGCCTCCTCTGGATCATCCAGATGGTCACTAGTGAACTTCAAATGGGCCTGGACATGTGCTGGCTTGAGCAGGGGGACCTTGCTGCCCTGCAGGATTTTAAACCATGACAGCATCATGTGTTACTAATGTAATCTTTGTGACTATGATCCCAGCTCTCTTCAGGTCATTGACCAGGTCCTCCTGTGTAGTCCTGAGCTTTCTCAGAATCATCCTTACCCCACAAAGTGAGGTAATAAATAATCATAACAGTTGTTGTCTTCTACCAAGCTGCTTGCCTGTTGTCCTGTAGTCCATCTCAGCCTTGTGCAGGTCTACAGTTTTAGCCCTGGTGTCCTTAGTGGACAGGTTGGAGTGTGATTGATTGAGTGTGTGAAGAGGTGTCTTTTATACAGGTAACATGTTCAAACAGGTGCAATTAATACAGGTAAAGAGTGCAGAATAAGAGGGCTTCTTAAAGAAAAATTAACAGGTCTGTGAGAGAGAGAATTCTTGCTGGTTGGTAGATGTTCAAATACTTATTTGCAGCATTTCTTTCTGTGTAGGCTCTCAGTTGTCCAGGTGGTTTCCATAGTAGAGAAGCTTGAATCTTCGACTGGACTGGTTTGCAGCAGTAACATACAAATAAATTATTAAAAAATCATACATTGTGATTTCCGGATTTTTTTTTTAAGATTATGTCTCTCACAGTGGACATGCACCTAAGATGAAAATTTCATACCCCTCCATGATTTCTAAGTGGGAGAACTTGCAAAATTGCAGGGTGTTCAAATACTTATTTTCCTCATTGTGTGTGTATATATATATATATATATATATATATATATATATATATATATATATATATATATGATAAAAAATGCCAGGTCATGTTTAGGCCATGTGGCTAACTGGGTCAAACTTTAAAGATGTGAAAGCAGGGCCTTGCGTTGGTGAAACCATTGGATGCTGTTATGTCTTTTCACATGATAACAAGAAGACATTATAGCTCTTACAAGATATACTTTTAGTGCAGACAAATATCTTAACAAGGGTACAGTAAATTACTGTGGAAATATCAGGAACATATTGACCCAGTGCAAACTTGCTGATCGTCATCGCTCTTAACCTCACATAACCCCCAGAAGTAATGCAACAATGAATTAACATGGGTTTAGAGAGTTTGGAATCAAAAGTATATGATATATGTATTTCTAAGGTAATTATTAACAGGGAAAATCAAATATAAAATGAATGAGTTTTCCCATAGCCAACCTGAAAGTGTGTCTCCCAATGATGGCCCCGATGTGCTGGTCCAACTCAGACAGCTTTTGGGTGTCTACTGATCCTGTCATGGTCTGCCTCCCTGTCCTGTCTGTTTTAAACTTGAGTGTAGTTCGTGAGTTTCCCCCATATGGCGCACTCAGAGCCAAGGAACACCTGCTGCTCATCACCGACACTGACGTGCATAGTGGCTCTCCAGTACTCACCAGAGAATCTTCTGTTTGGCACAGGTGCATGTGTTTATAAGCGCCCATCCACAGGTGAGCGCACATGTTCCAGCCTCACTCACATGCAGCGCATTGGTCAGTTGTCCTGATCACAAACACAGGATGAACAAGCCACATGCATGCACAGTGCTGTGATCAGCTATTAACCTGGCCGGACTGAAAGGCGCAGGAGGCCATGAGATCACCGGAGGTCTGTGTAAAGCCTCGGATGCTTCCAACTTCCCATGCATGTGGCCATGGTGCCAACTATGTCAGTGTATTATCCTGATCCATGGCTGGTGTGCGCTGAATGGGTCCATCTGGAACCATTTCAAGGGTGGCGATTTATTCTATTCATACTGTGATGCCTTGATAATACAGTTGCAACATCAGTCCTTCATATGTGTTACTGTGACATGTTCACTGGGTTGGATAGGATGTGTATTACAGCTGTGACAGCCCTTTCAGCCATGTGTTGTGTAGCACAGCTCTGAGACGCACCGACTCACTTCGCAGCTCACCTGACCGGGGTTGCATAATATATGTGAATAATATATATGAATTATGGCGCATAATATGCATAATATATGTGAATTATGGTGACCATCATAGCTGTAAGACCATGTGCAGCTGCCCAGTGCCTTGCCCCATGGAAATTCAACAGCTCTGCACAGAGCGCCACTTACACCCATAATGAGCATGATATTACAGATCCATTGTCAGTCCACCTCATGTGGCAGAGGATGTATCTCACTAACTCATCACTCATCTTCAACCGCTTCACCAGGATCGGGTTGCGGGGCAAAAGCTCCAGTAGGGGACCCCAGACTTCCTTTTCCCGGGCCACATTGATCACATCTGACTGGGCGATCCCAAGGCATTCCCAGGCCAGTGTGGAGATATAATCTCTCCACCTTGTCCTAGGTCTTCCCCGAGGTCTCCTCCCAGATGGACGTGCCTGGAACACCTCGCTAGGGAGGTGCCCAGGGGGAATTATTACTAGATGCCCGAACCACATCAGCTGGCTCCTTTCAATGCGAAGGAGCAGCAGCTTCACTCCGAGCTCCCCACGGATAAGCAAGCTTCTCACTCTATCTCTAAGGGAGACGCCAGCCACCCTCCAAGGAAGCCCATTTTGGCAGCTTGTACCCGCAATCTACTTCTTTCAGTCATGACCCAACCCTCCTGACCATAGGTGAGAGTAGAAATGCAGATTGACCAGTAGCTCAAGAGCTTCACCTTTTGCCTCAGCTCCCTTTTTCATTACAACAGTATGATAGAGGCTCTATCATAGAGCGAATGCAGCACCAATTCTCCGGCCAATCTCTTGCTCCATTGTCCCTTCACTCCTGAACAAGACCCGGGAGGTACTTGAACGCCTTCAGTTCGGGCAAGAACAATGTCATCCCAGCCACTTCATACCTGGCTGTGAACAGATCCAGTGAGTGTTGGACTTCACAGGTCAATGAAGCCAACATGACCAGGACAAGGCGCAGCCCCTGGTGGAGGCCAACCCCCACCAGAAACGAGTCCGACTTACTGCCAAGCACACGAACACAGCTCTTGCTTTGTGAGTACAAATCAAATCAAATCAATTTCATTTATATAGTGCCAAATCACAACAAACAGTTGCCCCAAGGCAAAGTCATACAATAATTACAGAAAAACCCCAACTGTCAAAACGACCCCCTGTGAGCAAGCACTTGGCGACAGTGGGAAGGAAAAACTCCCTTTTAACAGGAAGAAACCTCCAGCAGAACCAGGCTCAGGGAGGGGCAGTCTTCTGCTGGGACTGGTTGGGGCTGAGGGAGAGAACCAGGAAAAAGACATGCTGTGGAGGGGAGCAGAGATCAATGACTAATGATTAAATGCAGAGTGGTGCATACAGAGCAAAAAGAGAAAGAAACACTCAGTGCATCATGGGAACCCCCCAGCAGTCTAAGTCTATAGCAGCATAATTAAGGGATGGTTCAGGGTCACCTGATCCAGCCCTAACTATAAGCTTTAGCAAAAAGGAAAGTTTTAAGCCTAATCTTAAAAGTAGAGAGGGTGTCTGTCTCCCTGATCTGAATTGGGAGCTGGTTCCACAGGAGAGGAGCCTGAAAGCTGAAGGCTCTGCCTCCCATTCTACTCTTACAACCTCTAGGAACTACAAGTAAGCCTGCAGTCTGAGAGCGAAGCGCTCTATTGGGGTGATATGGTACTATGAGGTCCCTAAGATAAGATGGGACCTGATTATTCAAAACCTTATAAGTAAGAAGAAGAATTTTAAATTCTATTCTAGAATTAACAGGAAGCCAATGAAGAGAGGCCAATATGGGTGAGATATGCTCTCTCCTTCTAGTCCCTGTCAGTACTCTAGCTGCAGCATTTTGAATTAACTGAAGGCTTTTCAGGGACCTTTTAGGACAACCTGATAATAATGAATTACAATAGTCCAGCCTAGAGGAAATAAATGCATGAATTAGTTTTTCAGCATCACTCTGAGACAAGACCGTTCTAATTTTAGAGATATTGCGCAAATGCAAAAAAATGACTCCAAGATTTCTCACAGTATTACTAGAGGTCAGGGTAATGCCATCCAGAGTAAGGATCTGGTTAGTCACCATGTTTCTAAGATTTGTGGGGCCAAGTACAATAACTTCAGTTTTATCTGATTTTAAAAGCAGGAAATTAGAGGTCATCCATGTCTTTATGTCTGTAAGACAACCCTGCAGTTTAGCTAATTGGTGTGTGTCCTCTGGCTTCATGGATAGATAAAGCTGGGTATCATCTGCGTGACAATGAAAATATGTCTGGATTTATCTGGGCCAAGACTACCAGCAATTTCATGCACAGTAAGTAAGCACTGGTTCTTGCCAGTGCCAAACCAGACCCACAGGGTAACATTTATCTGTTGCAAAACAGAGACCACAAGGACAACCACATCTGTGTCTGTGGTGTGGACTAACACAGTTGACATCTGCTCATGAAATGCATCAGCAACATGCACAAAAATCCTACTGTCTGCCTCTTCGTGGTTACAAGGCAACAGCATGTATGTGTCATAGGCATGGAGGCAGGCAACTGACTTGCCCTTGCCAGTGAAGACTTACTTTGTTGATTTGTTATCATCATCTCTCAGGAAATATTGCCAGTCACATGGAATGTGGGAGTCTCTTTCAACTCTTTTATACACACAATGACCATAGGACATCCTGGTGCCTGATTTCAGATAATTTTGGATATACTAATAATAGACGGTCATGGTGGCCATATTGGATTTTTAAATGGAAATGATACATCACAATAACATTAAAGTCCATGCAATTATTTAAATAAAAATATAAATAATTTTATAAACTGGCATTTTAAATGCTGACTAAAATATATTAATTTTGCATTCATAAGGTATACTACTGATTATTACTATAACTTCTGGCAGCCATGTTTTGTTATGGTGGCCATCTTGAAAATAAGACAAATATTGCTTGGGTCCATATCTGAAATGATGAAATGAAATTATGTTTACACTCCAATTACCTCAGACAAAATACAGCAATTAATCCACAATTATTACTAGTTTACCGTAATAATGGCACACATCAGAATTAAAGACAACACATATACATTTGACATTGTTTATGTGCACTAAACTTGAAGCAGTCCATCATCTGAATTGAGGCAAAGTGGGTGAAGGCTGCAGCAGGAGGGGTCTGCGCCGCCCAGCTCAGGGAGTTGAAGGCTAAGGTAGTAAAACCTGCGTTGCCTTCAAGGTGGCAGGGAGGAAACCAGGGTGAGGGGAGTGGAGAGACATGGTGGGGGGTAATAGGGATGGAGGGAGGGAGACATGCGTTGTGTGCAGATGAGTTACATTTCTGTCATTTTCTGTCCATGTGTGCGTAAATTCTGATGTTGTGAGGCAACAGCAGGCTGGGGGGGGGGGGGGGGGTAGATAGATGAGAGGAGGGAGCTGAATTCCTTCACCAAGGCCGTAGATCCTTCTGGGGAAGAGCAGGGCATTTGACCTGCGTGAGCCGATAAGGCTACCATGTTGATGTTAGGCGGAGATATACAGAATTCGATTAACTGCACCTCTGACCGTCTAGAGTCCATATTTATGAAGAATATTCTCTGGTCCTCAGCAGCACATTCCTTAGCAATGCAGTGATATGCTCCAAGATGGTATCCATTTTGTGTTTCAGTTCAAGAGTTCACGCAGTCTTAGATTGTTGCCTTGCCCAACTCATTAATCATGAGGTCCACATGGCCTCCATGATGATGAGGGGAACAGATGAGGGGGTGGGATTCTGGTAGCAGCTGTCTTGCTACTTTTCCGGTAGGCCAGGGCAGCGCACAAACCAATCAGCGCCAAACCTCCCACCTTAAAAGCAAATAGAAATAAATCCTCAACATCTTCCACATAGAGTGGAGCCAAGCATGCCAAGCTCCATCTCTCTCAGGCGTTGAGAGCATAGCCTAGGTTCCATCAGGGCAGGCAGGGTCCCCCAGGCCTGATTTCCTTGTTGAAAAAAATGGTGTCAATAGCGTTGAGAGACCATCTGATCAATCACAGTTAATCCAAATCTTAATTTGAAGAATTCACAGTCTGGTGAAGTTGGGACTTTGAAGGTCGGAGCAGAGATAAAGAACAGAAAGGAGAGGAGAGAGGAATGCAACCGTTCTTGCCAGAGTCCCAAGTAACATTTCTCTATCATGCTTTTACTCCTGTTTGATTTTTTTTTTTTTTTTTTTTTTTTTAGAAAATTGTACAAATAGCTGCCAGACTACAATATTGCCATCAGGTCATCTCTTACCTATGGCTCCAACAAGTTGCAACTTCATTGTGCACAAGTCAATAAAGGAGTTTTCTGGGATGGCCTTAGAACATGGTCATGAATAAAATTATGCTACATACAATCATTGGAGATGGGAGGTAAGCCACTGGACACACTGGAGATCCTGGGAGGCTGTATCTCTGGATGGTGGCTGGGTCAGAATTAAGCCTTCTTGTCATGAAGGGTGGAGTGGCCAGCAGCCGGTATCATAAGCAGACCTCAAGTGCCCAGAAGACCTTCCTGGAGAAGGTGAATTATTTCACTGCAGTAATCACTGACATGGACAACGTATTCCAAGAGGAGTACTGCTTGTCCACAACACTAATGTTGCTCATCTAGCCATGACTGAGTTGCTCAAAATCCACTACCAGAGAGGTCAGGAGCAGTTTAGATCTTTAAAGGAGAGACTGGACAGTGGAGAGGAGAATGCCTTCTATACAACATTATCAAAGAACAAAGTGTCCTTCTTCAAGCCCCAACAGGCTGCCAAGACCACTAAGGAGAAAGCTCAGCATCACAACCTACAGCAACAAAAATGCTGACCAAAGAGGATGCTTATGGATGTGCTGAGGGAGGACAGCTGCTGAAGAGCCATGCTGGGTCACTGCAGCCACACAGTGCACAGCCAGTGAAGTGGTGCTTCACAGCCGCAATAAACACCAATGGAACTGGTTGGAGGACTGGCGCTTGCTCTGCGTGGACAGTCGGGCGCACTTCAATCACAACAGCCATGAATTGCACAGCCGGCAGACAATTGCACCAGCCACTTGCCAGCCAGCCATCTGACCTGCGCATCACTGCCGCAGTGAGCAGCAGCTAAAGTTCTTTCCAGGAAAAGACCGTTTGACCATATTACCAGGATTTTGGCCTGCCATAAATGGCTTCCTGTTCATGTGAGGTAAGATTTTAAGGATCTGTTATTAACATATAAATTCCTTCAGGGATTATCTGGTAGATTATTGGGCCTTGTGGCAATGTTGTATAAATATACTGAAATGAACTTAACTAGAGCTGGAAGGGGTTTGGTCAACACAGTGGTCAGGACACTGAGGAAGTAGCAGCTGTGGCAAACCATCTTCTTCCAATGGTGTCAGATGTCATCCCTGTCAATAAGCCTATCAGGAGGCTCAGATTCAAGCATTCTTTGGGTGTTTTGTCTGTTGCCTCTGACCTCGGTGAGTTGTGTCCCAGTGAGGGAGACTTTTTATTTGTAATTTCACTGAGTGATTGATGACAGCTCCAGAGCTCTCACTGGCACTGACAGGGATGGCTAGGAGGATGACATCAGTACTCATGGATCAGGAAGCCATGGTAGATTAAAATTGCTTGGGGCTCCTTGACTTTGCAAATAAATGTTTGCTGTATCACATTTTCAAAGATCAAAGGAACTGAAGATGGCATTTGAATGTTCCAAAGGATCATATTCTGCTCAGAAAATCCAGGATACTTGTGCAGAACTGTAGGGATTATAGAATTGCACAGTTTGTGAATTCTGACCACAGACTCATGACTTCCATTAGGATTCATTTGACGTTTTACAGATGGCTTTCTGCTCAGTGATTCAGTCGCTGGGCTCTTTGATATGAAGTGGGAAGAGCCCTTCATTGCATCCACAACTGAGTAGGATCCACTCTGGTTACCCCACATGTGGAAGAGGCCAGAAAAGGTGTGCTAAAAATTGCCTCTGACACCTCCTCAATTGATTGCCATATTCATATCAGAGGTCCAAGATGCCGGCAGGAGCCTTAAGAACAACAGATGTTCTGATAATGATCACATTGAAGGCCCCTTCACACATAACATGAAGTAACACCAACACACCAAACATAACACCAAACATGATAAATTTATGTCACAGTTGGGAGGAATAAACATTCAGCCAGGTGCAAACGAATGGCATCCAACCGCCACCCACATGCCCAGAATGTGGCATGAAGCCAGCCCGAATGGATCGGGTAATGTCAGATGCCATTTGTGTGGGCTTCAATGGCCTTTGTTCAAATTGGTCACCATTCGTTTTGCTCATGGGGGTCACATGACACACATGATGCCCACACATGATGCCCCTTTGAGGAACAGACGACACACCCAATGGCTGTTCATGTTACTTGGCGGAGCCACATGATACACCCAATGGCCATTCATGTCACTCGGGGGGGGGCCACGACACACCCGATAACCGTTCATATTGCTTGGGGGAGCCACACTATACACTCAGACAACATTCGTGAGGCTCGGGGGGGGGGGGGGGGGAGAGACACATGATACACCTGATGGCCATTCATGTCACTCGCAGGGGACAACTGACACACCTGATAACCGTTCATGTGGCTCAGGGGAGCCACATGATACACTCAGATGACATTTGTAAGGCTCAGGGGGGACACATGATACATCTGATGGCCATTCGTGTTGCTCAGGGGGGCAACACAACACACCCGATGGCCATTGTTGTTGTTTGGTGGTGGGGTTGGACACAACACACCAACACAACAACACAACGGGGCCAAGTGCCACATGCTGTGTGTGTGGCACTTGGCCCCGTTTGAGACAGGGACTGGTGTCATGCAGGAGCAATCCACCTCATCCATGCCCACCCATTCCATTCAGCCGTTCGGCCGCCCATTGTGGTATGTCGCCCAGCCCCATCCAAACTGTTTCAACTGCTGCTGCGGTGTCATTCTGGCAGCCTTGGCTGCAATCAGGCTGTGGTGAGACAGCTCCTCGCCCGCCCTGCAAACTTTTGGCACCTCGACCGTACCTCAATTGTGATGTCATGTGCACTAATATTTGAGCTGGCGGTGCAAGTGGGCCCAGCCCGGCTTTTTGTAAGTGCACTGCGACTGCTGTTGAAAGACTTTGGATTGCATGTGGACTTGGACCAAGTGTGGGTAGATTGCCCACTCGCCCTGTAGTATGATGGCTGGCGTGATCATGACTTTTGCCCAGGATTTGACACGGCCGAACATTTTGACCAGCCCCTCAACCAACAGTCCAAATGGTCTGACTTGCATACGACTTGCCACACAAATGTTCCGGCTGCAGTCAGATGGCGGTACAACCTCATGTCGGTCACCGTTAGATTGATTTTTCAACACGAGCATTCTGCGACTGCAGCACGCATGTGCTGTGGCCGAATGCCTGTGCTGACTGCTGTATGAAGCGTTCAAATGCAGTTTGACTTTTCACAAATGTCATTTGAATCCTCCTTTGTGCACCATCAGTGCTATGTGTGAAGGGGCCTTTAAGAATGGCTATATGGACAACAATGCTGCATGTTGCTGCATTACGAACTATCATCTCTACTCTGGTACTAAATCCATACCACTCCCTGGAGCTTTGGCCATTCTAAAGTCCAGGCTGAAGCATCAGACAACCAGAAGAATGCCTCAGTATCACAGACGTAACAAAGAACTACAGGACAAACAAACGTGGCCATCAAGAAAATGAAAGTTTGGGCACATACAAACTTTCCAACAGACTTGTGTAGTTCAGCTGACAAGGAACATATTCAGCAAATGAGAAAAAGGAGACATGGATATCAAAATATTGTAGCTGTTGCTCATACATTTCCTCAAGCCGTCATAGTGCAGATAGGACAGTCATACTGCCAATAATGGTAAGTGTGTGTGTGTCATTGCTGCAGTTAGTGGATGCTTTTGTCAGTCGTTGCTGCAGTCAGTGGATGCTTTTGTCAGTCGTTGCTGCAGTCAGTGGATGCTTTTGTCAGTCGTTGCTGCAGTCAGTGGATGCTTTTGTCAGTCGTTGCTGCAGTCAGTGGATGCTTTTGTCAGTCGTTGCTGCAGTCAGTGGATGCTTTTGTCAGTCGTTGCTGCAGTTAGTGGATGCTTTTGTCAGTCGTTGCTGCAGTCAGTGGATGCTTTTGTCAGTCGTTGCTGCAGTCAGTGGATGCTTTTGTCAGTCGTTGCTGCAGTCAGTGGATGCTTTTGTCAGTCGTTGCTGCAGTCAGTGGATGCTTTTGTCAGTCGTTGCTGCAGTCAGTGGATGCTTTTGTCAGTCGTTGCTGCAGTCAGTGGATGCTTTTGTCAGTCGTTGCTGCAGTCAGTGGATGCTTTTGTCAGTCGTTGCTGCAGTCAGTGGATGCTTTTGTCAGTCGTTGCTGCAGTTAGTGGATGCTTTTGTCAGTCGTTGCTGCAGTTAGTGGATGCTTTTGTCAGTCGTTGCTGCAGTCAGTGGATGCTTTTGTCAGTCGTTGCTGCAGTCAGTGGATGCTTTTGTCAGTCGTTGCTGCAGTCAGTGGATGCTTTTGTCAGTCGTTGCTGCAGTCAGTGGATGCTTTTGTCAGTCGTTGCTGCAGTCAGTGGATGCTTTTGTCAGTCGCTGCAGTTAGTGGATGCTTTTGTCAGTCATTGCTGCAGTTAGTGGATGCTTTTGTCAGTCGCTGCAGTTAGTGGATGCTTTTGTCAGTCGTTGCTGCAGTCAGTGGATGCTTTTGTCAGTCGTTGCTGCAGTCAGTGGATGCTTTTGTCAGTCGTTGCTGCAGTCAGTGGATGCTTTTGTCAGTCGCTGCAGTTAGTGGATGCTTTTGTCAGTCATTGCTGCAGTCAGTGGATGCTTTTGTCAGTCATTGCTGCAGTCAGTGGATGCTTTTGTCAGTCGCTGCAGTTAGTGGATGCTTTTGTCAGTCATTGCTGCAGTTAGTGGATGCTTTTGTCAGTCGTTGCTGCAGTCAGTCGTTGCTGCAGTCAGTCTGCTGAGTTGTCACTGTCACTCAGTTATTTAATGAGGAGTTTTTCTTTTTAATTCATTAGTAATATCGTTGTAATTAGCATCTCTTAATGTGGACGGAGGTGTTTTAGCAGTGGCAGATTAAAGCGCGGCAGCAGACTAATGTGTCTTTGATGGTGCTGCCAGTGGAGTCTTAACTAATGACAGCCAGCCTGGAGTAGCCCCATTAAATCAGCCGTCAGACGTGTTAACAGATTGATTTGTTTAATCTGTTCTGCGACATCAACAGTCAGCATGTGGGAGTGTTCACCGATTTCATGGCCCGCTCACACCCCGACCCGCCTCCCGTCCCGCACCAGCACAGAGTCTGGCTGGACTCTGATTAAATCTGAGCTGGCACTTTTCTTTCCAGCTAATTATGTGGAAATGACAAAGACAATAAAGCATCTGGTCGTCATTGTCCCTCTTTCAGAGTTTTCTCGGTGCTGTGACAGCCTGATTCATGGCGTGTGAGCCTCGCTGCCCTGCGCCGAGCAGGCTGAGCGCCGAGGTCAACTCAGAGCAAACACATGAATTTAGAAGTCTGCTTTTTCACGGCCCAGCTCAACCATTGTTCCCATCTGCTGTTCCTCCCCAGAGACCAGCCGGCTCTGTGAGGACACACTGGCTCCCCCACAGGAACTGCCCCACCTCCCCAACAGGAACCACCACACCTCCACCACAGGAATCACCCACCTCCACCACAGGAACCATCAAACCACCACCACAGGAAACACCCACCTCCACCACGGGAACCGTCAAACCACCACCACAGGAACCATCAAACCACCACCACAGGAACCGTCAAACCACCACCACAGGAACACCCACCTCCACCACAGGAACCATCAAACCACCACCACAGGAACACCCACCTCCAGCACAGGAACCACCCACCTCCACCACAGGAACTATCAAACCACCACCACAGGAACACCCACCTCCACCACAGGAACCATCAAACCATCACCACAGGAACACCCACCTCCAGCACAGGAACCACCCATGTCCACCACAGGAAACACCCACCTCCACCACAGGAACCATCAAACCTCCACCACAGGAACCATCAAACAACCACCACAGGAACCAACCACATCCACCACAGGAAATATCCACCTCCACAACAGAAACCACCCACCTCCACCATAGGGACCATTAAACCACCACAACAGGGTTCCTGTTGTGGTGGTTTAAAGGTTCCTGTGGTAGTGGTTTGATGGTTCCACCACCGCAGGAACCATCAAACCACCACCACAGGAAACACCAAACCTCCACCACAGGAACATCCACCTCCATTACAGGGACCATCAAACCTCCACCACAGGAAACACCAAACCTCCACCACCTGAGCCATCAAATCACCACCACCACAGGAAACACCCACCTCCAGCCAGGGCTGTGAAATGAAAATTGTGAAATCTGAGGAAAATTCGCAGGGGGTCTGCCCCCCCAACAAGGAGCGGGGGTCTTGGGCCTTGTGGGGCCCCAGAAACCAAATTAAATTTTCATCTACTGATACATTTTCAACATCTCCTTGAACAAATCTCAAAAATTAGTGCATATTTAAATGATCCTGGATTCAACCTTTCATAACAGAATATGACGTGGAAGTAGGACCTGCAATGATTTTGAATTGTAAACCAAATTATGCATTAAATCAGAACAATTAAACTACATGAAATTCATGAAGACTGAAAAGACTGTTAAACCATGTCAAAAACCACAGCTAAAGATTGTAGAATATTTAAAAAAAAATCAGGGTAAAATATCAATAACATACCTAATAATAAAAAGCCACACATTCTTGTGTAAATTGCTGTAAATCCACTCAAAGCCACAGTGTCTTTTTTCCCATGAAAATAGTCTACATTAATAAAAACTAATTTACATTGTTGTGTAAATTCATGTAGCCTAAATTCATTCAAAGCCACAATGTATTTTCAATGAAAAAAAGTCTAGATTAATGAAAGAAAAAAAAAAGGCACATAATCTTTTCTGAAATCCTGTTTGAACAGCACAATGTTTATTTTCCAGAGAGAAAAAAAATCTTACCAGTTCACTTTTCCCGTTTATCTTTCAGGTGTGTTGATGAAGCCAACAACAATTCCACGGATTCTTGTCCTTATCACACATTTTCAAAATGTCTTTCTCCCCATCTTCACTCTGTCTGATGTTGCTCCGTGACACAGACATGCTGCAAAATTCTTCTTTTAAAAACTTGAAAGTTCTAAATGTTTGCGATGTCCACATGCTACGTTCAGCTAGCTTCACACAGGAGCCACACAGCGTCACCACAGCAACCAACCAGTCCCGCTTTAAGACAACTGTCGTAACAGCCAGGCTTTGAGTGGCATTTATTTTCCTTGAAACTCCGCGGATCCGAGGAAACTGATTTGTATCTGTAACACACAGATCAGTGTCCACGGACTGATAAAACTTGCATGATGTCATAAAAAAAGAGAATGCTTTGTGATAAACATTTTAAAAACTCAGTAACGATCACAATTAAAGAGTACAACACTGACACTCCCAGACCCCTCCCCATGAGGAAATCCGCGGAATTTTCACAGCCCTGCCTCCACCATAAGAACCACCAAACCACCACCACAGGAACCATCAAACCACCACCACAGGAACCACCCACCTCCACCACAGGGACCACCCACCTCCACCACAGGGACCATCAAACCACCACCACAGGAACCACCCACCTCCACCACAGGAACCACCCACCTCCACCACAGGAACCACCAAACCACCACCACAGGGACCATCAAACCACCACCACAGGAACCACCCACCTCCACCACAGGAACCACCCACCTCCACCACAGGGACCATCAAACCACCACCACAGGAACCACCCACCTCCACCACAGGAACCACCCACCTCCACCACAGGAACCACCAAACCACCACCACAGGAACCATCAAACCACAACCACAGGAACCATCAAACCACCACCACAGGAACCACCCACCTCCACCACAGGGACCACCAAACCACCACCACAGGAACCATCAAACCACCACCACAGGAACCACCCACCTCCACCACAGGGACCACCAAACCACCACCACAGGAACCATCAAACCACCACCACAGGAACCACCCACCTCCACCACAGGGACCACCAAACCACCACCACAGGAACAATCAAACCACCTCCACAGAAACCAACCACCTCCACCACAAGGAACCACCCACCTCCACCACAGGAACCATCAAACCACCACCACAGGAACCACCCACCTCCACCGCAGGAACCACCAAACCACCACCACAGGAACCATCAAACCACCACCACAGGAACCACCCACCTCCACCACAGGGACCACCAAACCACCACCACAGGAACAGTCAAACCACCACCAAAGGAACCACCCACCTCCACCACAGAAACCAACCACCTCCACCACAAGGAACCAACAGACCTCCACCACAGGAACCATCAAAACACCACCACAGGAACCACCCACCTCCAACACAAGAACCATCACAACTCCACCACAGGAACGATCACACCTCCACCACAGGGACCAACACACCTCCACACATTCTCCTCTTTCCAGCTCCCCACTTTCTCAGAACTCACAGAGCTCATTCGAAAATCCAAGTCACTGACTTGTCAGCTGGACCCCCTTCCCACTCGGTTTGTTAAAGCCTGTCTCTCCTCTGGTTCCCCTCATTTCTGCCATCATCCACTCCTCCCTCACCACTGGAACTCTCCCTGCTTCCTTCAAAACTGCTGCCATGACTGCAAATTTTGAAAAACGCCTGGTGCTGACTCCTCCAACTTCAACAATTTCCGTCCTATTCCCAATCGACCCTTCATTTCCAAAATCCTTGAAAAAACAGTTGCCTCCCAGCTTCACTCTCACCTGTCCCACAATAATTTATACAAACAGTTTGAGTCTTGTTTACGCCCACTCCATAGTACATAGGTGTCAAACTGATTCCAGAAAGGGCCAAAAGGGTGCAAGTTTTCTTTGTAACCACCTACTGCACCAGGTGATTTCACTGATTAACTGATTCCATCTGCTCATAGTGATGTTAATCAGTGAAAAGTTTGACACCTACGCCACAGCACTTAAACAGCACTCAATAAAATCAAAAATGATCTCCTCATGGCAGCTGATTCTGGACTCCACACCATCCTCATCCTCCTCGATCTGAATGCAGCCTTTGATACAATTTGTCATTCCACTCTCCTCAATAGGCTCCATTCCATTGACATAACTCACACTCCATTAGTCTAGTTTACATCCTACCTCTCTGGCCACACTCAGTTTACCCAACTCAAGTTCTTCAAATCCACTTCCTCCTCCATCACTTCAGGTGTGCCCCAGGGCTCTGTCCTGGGGTCTTTCCTTTTCATCATCTATCTTCTTCCCGTTGGTAATATCTTCCAAAAATTCATCATTCATTTCCACTGCTATGCTGATGACACCCAGCTCTATCTTACCTCTAAACCCTTGTCCACTCTTCCGCCCACCTCCTTTAGTGATTGTATTGCTGAAATCAAAACCTGGTTCACTTTAAACTTTCTTAAATTAAACAGGAACAAAACTGAGGTTCTCCTCATTGGTACAAAATCCACTCTATCCAAAACGGACAGTTTTTCTCTCATCATTGATAATTCCACTGTTCCACCTTTCTCCCAGGTTAAGAGTCTGGGTGTCATCCTTGACAGCACACTATCCTTTCGGTCCCATATTAAAAACATAACCAGGTCTGCCTACTTCCATCTACACAACATTAATTGCCTCTGCCCCTCCCTTACCTCCACACTGCTGCCATCCTTGTCCATAGGCTCATTATCTCCTGTCTGGACATATTGTAACTCTCTTCTTTTCAGTTTCCCACACAAATCCCTCAGTAAACTTCAACTGGTCCAGAATTCTGCTGCCAGTATCAGAACTCGCACCCCCTTGATTCAGCACATCACTCCCATCCAACAACAGCTCCACTGGCTTCTGGTTCAGTTTCATATTCAATTTAAATTCCTCCTGTTAACAATCTTTGTCCTCCATATCTGTCCGACCTCCTCCATGTTCCCAGTCCCCCCCTGCTCCCTTAGATCCTCTTCCTCTGTTCACCAGTCTGTCCCCTCTGCCTGTCTCACGACCAAGGGGAGCAGAGCATTCAATCGCTCTGCGACCCATCTCTGGAATTCAGTACCATCCCAAATCAGAAACATTGATTCATTCACCCTTTTCTAATCACAACTCAAACCTGACTGTTTGTGACTGATTATTCCTTTTAATGCAATTTGCTCTGTCTGTTTTACTGTTGTTTCTTTTATTGGATTCTATGTTTTACTGTACGTGACCTTGAGTGTCAAAAAAGGCGCCTTTTAAATGAAATGTATTATTATTATTATTATTATTGTTGTTGTTGTTGTTATTACAAGTAATATTATACACAAGCAGAGACAGAACTCAGCCACATGGGGTGTGAAGCCAGTACATTCTGAGTGCCGGTCCCAAGCCCAGATAAATGAGGAGGGTTGCGTCAGGAAGGGCATCTGGCGTAAAACAAGCCAACCCAACTATGCAGAATCAGAATCGAATTCCCATACCGGATCGGTCGCAGCCCGGGTTAACAATGTCCGCCACCGGTGCTATTGCCCAACAGGGTGCCGGTGGAAATTGGGCTACTGCTGGGCGAAGACGACGAAGAAGAGGAGGAAAACGTTGCCACGAACAGCGGGAGAAGAGGAAAACTAGAAGGGTGGAAATGAGAGTGGGGACTTTGAATGTTAGTAGTATGACTGGTAAAGGGAGAGAGCTGGCTGATATGATGGAGAGGAGAAAGGTAGACATATTGTGTGTGCAAGAGACCAAGTGGAAGGGAAGTAAGAGCAGGAGTATCGGCGGTGGGTACAAGTTGTTGTACCATGGTGAGGACAGGAAGAGAAATGGTGTTGGGGTCATTTTAAAGGAAGAGTATGTTAAAAGTGTTTTGGAAGTTAAGCGAGTGTCTGACAGGGTGATGAGTGTGAAGTTGGAAATTGAAGGGGTGATGATGAGTATCATCAGTGCATATGCCCCACAGGTTGGTTGTGAGATGAAGGAGAAAGAAGATTTCTGGAGTGTATTAGATGAGGTGGTGGAGAGTGTGCCCAAGCATGAAAGAGTGGTGATAGGAGCAGACTTCAATGGGCATGTTGGTGAAGGGAACAGAGGTGATGAGGAAGTAATGGGTAGATATGGTATCAAGGATAGGAATGGGGAAGGACAGATGGTAGTTGATTTTGCAAAAAGGATGGAAATGGCTGTGGTGAATACCTACTTTAAGAAAAGGGAGGAGTACAGGGTAACATATAAGAGTGGAGGAAGGTGCACACAGGTGGACTACATTCTTTATACGAGATGCAAGTTAAAATAAATCACAGACTGTAAGGTGGTAACAGGAGAAAGTGTCACTAGACAGCATAGGATGGTTGTTTGTAGGATGACTTTAGAGGTAAAGAAGAAGAAGAGAGTGAGAGCTCAACAAAGGATCAGATGGTGGAGGAAATTTAGCGAGCAGGTGAGAGAAGCACTAGTTGGAGGGGAAGCAATTTTGGACAACTGGAAAAGTACTGCAGATGTGGTGAGGGAGACAGCTAGGGCAGTACTGGGTATGACATCTGGACAGTGGAAAGAAGACAAGAAGACTTGGTGGTGGAATGAAGAGGTCCAGGAAAGCATAAGGAGAAAGAGGTTGGCGAAAAAGTTTTGGGATAGTCAGAGAGATGAAGAAAGTAGACAGGAGTACAAGGAGATGCGGCGTAAGGCGAAAAGAGAAGTGGCAAAAGCAAAGGAAAAGGCATATTGCGAGCTGTACAAGAAGTTGAATAGTAAGGAAGGAGAAATGGACTTGTACCGACTGGCCAGACAAAGGAACAGAGCTGGAAAGGATGTGCAGCAGGTTAGCGTGGTAAAAGATCAATCAATCAATCAATCAATCAATTTTTTTATATAGCGCCAAATCACAACAAACAGTTGCCCCAAGGCGCTTTATATTGTAAGGCAAGGCCATACAATAATTATGTAAAACCCCAACGGTCAAAACGACCCCCTGTGAGCAAGCACTTGGCTACAGTGGGAAGGAAAAACTCCCTTTTAACAGGAAGAAACCTCCAGCAGAACCAGGCTCAGGGAGGGGTAGTCTTCTGCTGGGACTGGTTGGGGCTGAGGGAGAGAACCAGGAAAAAGACATGCTGTGGAGGGGAGCAGAGATCAATCACTAATGATTAAATGCAGAGTGGTGCATACTTTAGTCTGTGAAGAAGATTCCCCATTTACATGAACAAATTGTAATCTATTAGAGAAATATGATTCAAACCACCGCAGCGCAGTGCCTTTAATACCTATGGCATGCTCTAATCTCTGTAATAAAATTTGATGGTCAACTGTATCAAAAGCAGCACTGAGGTCTAACAGAACAAGCACAGAGATGAGTCCACTGTCCGAGGCCATAAGAAGATCATTTGTAACCTTCACTAATGCTGTTTCTGTACTATGATGAATTCTAAAACCTGACTGAAACTCTTCAAATAGACCATTCCTCTGCAGATGATCAGTTAGCTGTTTTACAACTACCCTTTCAAGAATTTTTGAGAGAAAAGGAAGGTTGGAGATTGGCCTATAATTAGCTAAGATAGCTGGGTCAAGTGATGGCTTTTTAAGTAATGGTTTAATTACTGCCACCTTAAAAGCCTGTGGTACATAGCCAACTAACAAAGATAGATTGATCATATTTAAGATCGAAGCATTAAATAATGGTAGGGCTTCCTTGAGCAGCCTGGTAGGAATGGGGTCTAATAAACATGTTGATGGTTTGGATGAAGTAACTAATGAAAATAACTCAGACAGAACAATCGGAGATAAAGAGTCTAACCAAATACCGGCATCACTGAAAGCAGCCAAAGATAACGATACGTCTTTGGGAGATGCACATGGTAATGTGCTGACAAGTGAGGAGTGTGTGCTGAGAAGGTGGAGGGAATATTTTGAAGAGTTGATGAATAAAGAAAATGAGCGAGAGAAAAGGCAGGATGATGTGGTGAGAGTAAATCAGGAAGTAAAAGAGATTAGCAAGGAAGAAGTGAGGGCTGCTATGAAGAGTGGAAAGGCAGTTGGTCCAGATGACATTCCAATGGAGGCATGGAAATGTCTAGGAGAGATGGCATAGAGTTTGTAACCAGATTGTTTAATAAAATCTTGGAAAGTGAGAGGATGCCTGAGGAGTGGAGACGAAGTGTGCTGGTTCCTATTTTCAAGAACAAGGGTGATGTGCAGAGCTGCAGTAACTACAGAGGCATAAAGCTGATCAGCCACAGCATGAAGTTATGGGAAAGAGTAGTAGAAGCTAGGCTTAGAAAACAGGTGAAGATCTGTGAGCAGCAATATAGTTTCATGCCGAGAAAGAGCACTACAGATGCAATGTTTGCTCTGAGAATACTGTTGGAAAAGTACAGGGAAGGACAGAAAAAGTTACATTGTGTGTTTGTGGACTTAGAAAAAGCTTATGATAGGGTGCCAAGAGAAGAGTTGTGGCATTGTATGAGGAAGTCTGGAGTGGCAGAGAAGTATGTGAGAGTAGTGCAGGACATGTACAAGAATAGTGTGACAGCGGTGAGATGCGCAGTCGGAATGACAGACTCATTCAAGGTGGAGGTGGGATTACACCAAGGATCAGATCTGAGTCCTTTCTTGTTTGCAGTGGTGATGGACAGGTTGACAGATGAGATCAGACAGGAGTCCCCATGGACTATGATGTTTGCAGATGACATTGTGATCTGTAGTGAGAGTAGAGAGCAAGTTGAGTCTAGTCTGGAGAAGTGGAGATATGCTTTGGAGAGAAGGGGAATGAAAGTCAGTAGAAGCAAGACTGAGCACATGTGTGTGAATGAGAGGGAGCCCAGTGGAATAGTGCAGTTACAAGGAGTAGAAGTGGTGAAAGTAGATGAGTTTAAATATTTGGGGTCAACTGTTCAAAGTAATGGAGAGTGTGGTAGAGAGGTGAAGAAGAGAGTGCAGGCAGGGTGGAGTGGGTGGAGAAAGGTGGCAGGAGTGATTTGTGACCGAAGAATATCAGCAAGAGTGAAGGGGAAAGTTTACAAAACAGTAGTGAGACCAGCTATGTTGTATGGTTTAGAGACAGTGGCACTAACAAAAAGACAGGAGGCAGAGCTGGAGGTGGCAGAGCTGAAGATGTTGAGATTCTCTTTGGGAGTGACAAGAATGGACAAGATTAGGAATGAACATATCAGAGGGACAGCTCAGGTGGGACGGTTTGGAGACAAAGTCAGAGAGGCGAGGTTGAGATGGTTTGGACATGTGCAGAGGAGGGACCCAGGGTATATAGGGAGAAGGATGCTGAGGATGGAGCCACCAGGCAGGAGGAGAAGAGGGAGGACAAAGAGGAGGTTCATGGATGTGCTGAGAGAGGACATGCAGGTGGTTGGTGTGACAGAGGAAGATACAGAGGACAGGGTGAGATGGAAATGATTGATCTGCTGTGGCGACCCCTAACGGGAACAGCCGAAAGACAAAGAAGAAGAAGAAGAAGAGACAGTTACAGTTACGCGCACACACACACAGTCACACACACATACAAACACATATACAAACATACATACAGAGACACACACAGTCCCACACATATACACACAGACACACACACATACACACACCCATACACAAACAGAGACACACACAAAGATACACAAACAAACACAAACGCAGTCTCACACACACACACAGAGTCCCACACATATACACAAACAGAGACACACACAAACACACTCATACACACAGACACTAACAGAGACACACAGACACAAACAGTCTCACACACACAGTCACACACATACACAGACACACACAGTCCCACACACATACACAAACAGAGACCCACACAGTCACACACACATACACAAATAGAGACAGACTCATACACAGTCACATCGACACACAAACAGAGACACACACATTCACAAACGCACACAGACACACACACACAGTCCCACACATGTACACTGAGACACACAAAGTCACAAACACACACACATACACAGTCACCAACACACACGTACTGTTGTGTGGGCCGCTGAAGAGGAGGTACTGCTGGCCCACCACCACAAGATGGCGCCCTGCTTGAAGTGCGGGCTTCAAGCACGAGAGGGCGTCGGAGCGACCGGGAGTGGCAGCTGTCACTCATCATCCGTACCAGCTGTCACTCATCCACTACTTATCAACTTTTTTTAATCAACTTTTTTCTTATATAGCACCAAATCACAACAAACAGTTGCCCCAAGGCGCTCCATATTGCAAGGCAAGGCCATACAATAACCATGAAAAACCCCAACGGTCAAAACGACCCCCTATGAGCAAGCACTTGGCCACAGTGGGAAGGAAAAACTCCCTTTTAACAGGAAGAAACCTCCAGCAGAACCAGGCTCAGGGAGGGGCAGTCTTCTGCTGGGACTGGTTGGGGCTGAGGGAGAGAACCAGGAAAAAGACATGCTGTGGAGGGGAGCAGAGATCAATCACTAATGATTAAATGCAGAGTGATGCATACAGAGCAAAAAGAGAAAGAAACAGTGCATCATGGGAACCCCCCAGCAGTCTACGTCTAAAGCAACATAACCAAGGGATGGTCCAGGGTCACCCGATCCAGCCCTAACTATAAGCCTTAGCGAAAAGGAAAGTTTTAAGCCTAATCTTAAAAGTAGAGAGGGTGTCTGTCTCCCTGATCTGAATTGGGAGCTGGTTCCACAGGAGAGGAGCCTGAAAGCTGAAGGCTCTGCCTCCCATTCTACTCTTACAAACCCTAGGAACCACAAGTAAGCCCGCAGTCTGAGAGCGAAGCGCTCTATTGGGGTAATATGGTACTACGAGGTCCCTAAGATAAGATGGGACCTGATTATTCAAAACCTTATAAGTAAGAAGAAGAATTTTAAATTCTATTCTAGAATTAACAGGAAGCCAATGAAGAGAGTCCAACACGGGTGAGATATGCTCTCTCCTGCTAGTCCCCGTCAGTACTCTAGCTGCAGCATTCTGAACCAACTGAAGGCTTTTTAGGGAACTTTTAGGACAACCTGATAATAATGAATTACAATAGTCCAGCCTAGAGGAAATAAATGCATTAATTAGTTTTTCAGCATCACTCTGAGACAAGACCTTTCTGATTTTAGAAATATTGCGTAAATGCAAAAAGGCAGTCCTACATATTTGTTTAATATGCGCTTTGAATGACATATCCTAATCAAAAATAACTCCAAGATTTCTCACAGTATTACTAGAGATCAGGGAAATGCCATCCAGAGTAACGATCTGGTTAGACACCATGCTTCTAAGATTTGTGGGGCCAAGTACAATAACTTCAGTTTTATCTGAGTTTAAAAGCAGGAAATTAGAGGTCATCCATGTCTTTATGTCTGTAAGACAATCCTGCAGTTTAGCTAATTGGTGTGTATCCTCTGTCTTCATGGATAGATAAAGCTGGGTATCATCTGCGTAACAATGAAAATTTAAGCAATACCGTCTAATAATACTGCCCAAGGGAAGCATGTATAAAGTGAATAAAATTGGTCCTAGCACAGAACCTTGTGGAACTCCATAATTAACTTTAGTCTGTGAAGAAGATTCCCCATTTACATGAACAAACTGTAATCTATTAGACAAATATGATTCAAACCACCGCAGCGCAATGCCTTTAATAGCTATGACATGCTCTAATCTCTGTAATAAAATTTTATGGTCAACAGTTGTCAAAAGCAGCACTGAGGTCCAACAGAACAAGCACAGAGATAAGTCCACTGTCCGAAGCCATAAGAAGATCATTTGTAACCTTCACTAATGCTGTTAAGATAGCTGGGTCAAGTGATGGCTTTTTAAGTAATGGTTTAATTACTGCCACCTTAAAGGCCTGTGGTACATAGCCAACTAACAAAGATAGATTGATCATATTTAAGATTGAAGCATTAAATAATGGTAGGACTTCCTTGAGCAGCCTGGCAGGAATGGGGTCTAATAAGCATGTTGATGGTTTGGATGAAGTAACTAATGAAAATAACTCAGGCAGAACAATCGGAGAGAAAGAGTCTAACCAAATACCGGCATCACTGAAAGCAGCCAAAGATAACGATACATCTTTGGGATGGTTATGAGTAATTTTTTCTCTAATAGTCAAAATTTTGTTAGCAAAGAAAGTCATGAAGTCATCACTAGTTAAAGTTAATGGAATACTCAGCTCAATAGAGCTCTGACTCTTTGTCAGCCTGGCTACAGTGCTGAAAAGAAACCTGGGGTTGTTCTTATTTTCTTCAATTAGTGATGAGTAGAAAGATGTCCTAGCTTCACGGAGGGCTTTCTTATAGAGCAACAAACTCTTTTTCCAGGCTAAGTGAAGATCTTCTAAATTAGTGAGACGCCATTTCCTCTCCAACTTACGGGTTATCTGCTTTAAGCTACGAGTTTGTGAGTTATACCACGGAGTCAGACACTTCTGATTTAAAGCTCTCTTTTTCAGAGGAGCTACAGCATCCAAAGTTGTCTTCAATGAGGATGTAAAACTATTGACGAGATACTCTAGCTCCCTTACAGAGTTTAGGTAGCTACTCTGCTCTGTGTTGGTATATGACATTAGAGAACATAAAGAAGGAATCATATCCTTAAACCTAGTTACAGCGCTTTCTGAAAGACTTCTAGTGTAATGAAACTTATTCCCCACTGCTGGGTAGTCCATCAGGGTAAATGTAAATGTTATTAAAAAATGATCAGACAGAAGGGAGTTTTCAGGGAATACTGTTAAGTCTTCTATTTCCATACCATAAGTCAGAACAAGATCTAAAGTATGATTAAAGTGGTGGGTGGACTCATTTACTTTTTGAGCAAAGCCGATAGAGTCTAATAATAGATTAAATGCAGTGTTGAGGCTGTCATTCTCAGCATCTGTGTGGATGTTAAAATCGCCCACTATAATTATCTTATCTGAGCTAAGCACTAAGTCAGACAAAAGGTCTGAAAATTCACAGAGAAACTCACAGTAACGACCAGGTGGACGATAGATAATAACAAATAAAACTGGTTTTTGGGACTTCCAATTTGGATGGACAAGACTAAGAGTCAAGCTTTCAAATGAATTAAAGCTCTGTCTGGGTTTTTGATTAATTAATAAGCTGGAATGGAAGACTGCTGCTAATCCTCCGCCCCGGCCCGTGCTACGAGCATTCTGACAGTTAGTGTGACTCGGGGGTGTTGACTCATTTAAACTAACATATTCATCCTGCTGTAACCAAGTTTCTGTTAGGCAGAATAAATCAATACGTTGATCAATTATTATATCATTTACCAACAGGGACTTAGAAGAAAGAGACCTAATGTTTAATAGACCACATTTAACTGTTTTAGTCTGTGGTGCAACTGAAGGTGCTATATTATTTTTTCTTTTTGAATTTTTATGCTTAAATAGATTTTTGCTGGTTATTGGTGGTCTGGGAGCAGGCACCGTCTCTACGGGGATGGGGTAATGAGGGGATGGCAGGGGGAGAGAAGCTGCAGAGAGGTGTATAAGACCACAGCTCTGCCTCCTGGTCCCAACGCTAGACAGTCACAGTTTGGAGGATCCCAAAAAATTGGCCAGATTTCTAGAAATGAGAGCTGCTCCCTCTAAAGTGGGATGGATGCCGTCTCTCCTAACAAGACCAGGTTTTCCCCAGAAGCTTTGCCAATTATCAATGAAGCCCACCTCATTTTTTGGACACCACTCAGACAGCCAGCAATTCAAGGAGAACATGCGGCTAAACATGTCACTCCCGGTCTGATTGGGGAGGGGCCCAGAGAAAACTACAGAGTCCGACATTGTTTTTGCAAAGTTACACACCGATTTAATGTTAATTTTACTTATCACCACCACCATAAAGGCCGGACTGCAACTCCACCTCCCCGCCGAGAAATCAGCTACCATTCAGGTAACCTTCTCTGCTGTAATCATTGTTGTCCAAAACATTGTTCTGTGTGCAGCCATGTTCCTGCGGGCTCTGTCGGAGGCTGGATTGGCGGACAGTGAGAGGACGACGTTCTTCGCTCCTCACTCCATCCAGGAAAGAGACCAACAGGAGCTGCATGGGTGAAATTGTTGCTGGAGGTGGAGGATCTCCCTCCTAATTGTGTACAGACTGTGGGATTACTGAGTGTGCGTACTCACACTCATCTGGACTGTCTCTGTTCTCTGCCAGCAGTACCGGGTCTGACTGCTGAAGACAGAGGCCACCTGGGGCGCAGGGCTTGGCGGCTCCGGTGTTCTTCAGCTCCGTTGGCAGTGGAAGCTGTGTGGGGATCAGCTCTTCTCTCGCCAGGCGTCTTCTATCGTCGAGCCTGCCCACACGTCACCTGGTGTATAATTGACAGTCCACCATATTGTTCTTGTCTGTACATCGTTGTGCGATTCACAACATTAAATTGTTACTTTTGGCTTATCCATTGTCCGTTCATTAACGTCCCCTGTTGTGGGTCCGTGTCACGACACTTTCACAACACATACACACCCATACACAAACAGAAACACACACAGTCACATAAACATACAAAAACAGAGACATACAAACAGACACACACACACAAACAGAGAAACACACAGTCACAAACATACACATAGAGAAAGAGACACACACATAGACAAACAGAGACACACACAGACACACAAACACATTCACAAACATACACAGACACACACTCACACACACAGAGACCCACTCATACACACAGTCACACACATACACTAACAGAGACACAGACACATACACACACAGTAACACAAACATACACAAACAGACACACACATACATAAACAGACACACAAACAAATGCACAAACAGAGACATCCTCAAACTCATACACAGACACACACACAGACACAGTCACACAAAAATGAACTAACAGGCACACACAGACAAACACACACACATACAAAGACAGACACACAGTCACACACATACACAGAGACACACACAGACAGTTACACAGACACATACACAAAGACACACACACACATAAACAGAAACACACACTCAGTCACACACACACATAGTTGCATACACACATGCACACACACAAACACTCACAGTCACACACACACACTCACGCACACACATAGAGACACACTCATACACAAACAGACACACACATACGGAGAAACACACACACATGCACACGCACACACACACACACAGACACACATACATACAGAAACAGACACACACACATACACAAATAGAGACACACTCATACACACTCACATACAGTCACATAGATATACACAAACTAAGGGAGTAACTTTGATTTTGATATTGGTGGGGACACAAAAGTGCTTTTTTTTTTTTTTTGCATTACCAATCATAAGTTCATGTCATGCAGATGTTATAGGTTAACGAGCCATCCAATGGTTAGGGAGTTGGTCTTTCAATCACAGGGTTGCAAGCTCAAATCCCAACCTTACCTCTCTTTACACCTCTATCCATGACTGGAGTGACCTTGAGCAAAACAACTAACCCAACATTGCTCCAGTTATACATTTAAATTGAATTCATCGAAGATGGATATTTAACACGAAGTATTGCAGTGATCCTATCTGCTAGTGTTGTGACGTTCCTGAATAGGGATGGGTATTGATAAGATTTTATCAATATCGATGCCATTATTGATTCTGCTTATCGATCCAATTGCTTATCGATACCGCGTGAATTTTGTACTAAAAGTAGGCTTTACAGGTTTTCTATGTATTTCATTGAGTCTTAAAGTAAATAAATATGAAATTGGTCACTGTATCCTTGATCTCTGGACATGAATAAAAATAAACAAAAGGGTGTTTCACTCTGAAGTTATTAATTCCGACTGGACTCTATCATTCTAACTTGACTTGGCAGAGAGCTGCGCAGCATTTGGAGCTGTGTGAACAGAACGGAGGACGATTCTCGTTTCTTTCTCGCAACAAGACAGGAGTCCCAGTTAGTATCTGTAATCCGCACAAAAGTGACTCACTATTGACATATTCAGGGATGAAAGTGACGATAAACAAAAAAAAGCTGAAACCCAAAATTACCCCCCAACACCACCTGCACGAAAATTAATTCTAGAAGCTGTGAAATGCAATCTGGGACTATTCCAAACAATAAACTGCAATGAGTGCAGCATCCATTTAGTGAGAAAAAAACCCAACTTTCCTTATTCAAATTCATTCCAGTAGTATTCTGCTCTTACTAAGATTCAGCAGTTTTCTAGTTTGGCAGATAGTTCTGGAGGAAATCACTGAAGAAACTAACAAACTGAAAATATGGTTTGACCGAAACAAACTGTCATTAAACTTAAATAAGACAGGGATGAAATGGAGGTGTAAGAGTCACTAGGTGTTCACAGGAAACATTTATTTATTTCTGTATGTATGTATTTATTTATGTATGTTCATTGTTAGTTGGTTTTATATTTTCTGTTGTGTTTCTATTCAGGTTCTTTTTGTCTCTTTCTCTAAAACTGTATATAATAAGTATATATTGTATATAATAATCATTAGATTATAATATATAAACAAAAATAAATTTAAAAAATATTACAATTTGAAAACAAATGCACCCGAACGTGATGACAGCTGCAACTGCTTAATGCTAATTTTTAACATTGAAAATGCCATAGACATGCTAATGCGTTAGCATCGCTCCTGTTTTTAAGTTATAAAATACATCTATCAACTATTTCAGAAGACCATAACAGGTCGGTTTAACATAGAAAAGGTAAATAATACTCACAGACGTATGTTCTTTAGGGTTTTAGCAGGGGAAAATTAAGTGAAAGAAAGAAAGAATAAACGAAGCATTCGAAGCACTGTTTCAATCTGCGAACCACTGCTTCAATAGGTTCAAGGTTCAAAGCAAAGCCGCGCTGCAGAAAAGTTGATTACGGACCCGCTGCAGGGTCTGTAATCAATGTAGAGAAATGATCATTTTCCTGACAAACACCCCCCAAAATAACGGTGACTCTGAAGGACCAATAAAAGAATCATTAAGCAAAAAGCTTATTGATGTCGGTGGATCGAATCATTTCTTAACGATACCTGAAAGGAACCGATTCTCGATACCCATCCCTATTCGTGAATGAATCAATTCCCGTTTGTCTGTCTGTTATTGTGTTCACCCGCGCAGTCTTTTAATAAGTTCCCTGCAACTGTGCAGTAGCCTAGCTCTAACGATGCACTGCCTAGTGCCTAAAGAGCAGAAGAAGCCTAATGCTTTTAAGAAGGGTTTCCATTCATGAAAGGGATTTTGCTTAGTTTTTAAAGCTTGACGGAGACCCTGCACTTACATTCCTGACTGTGAAGAATGAACGAATAGCTCGTTTCTTGGGAGGGGGGCCGTCATCCATTACCAAATATCACCGAAGTCTAGCTCAAGAGAGAGAGATAGGGGCGGGGGGGTGTCGATGCGCGGTCGCGGCCACTGTGGGAAGTGTGCTGCTTGGGGTGACAAGTGGAATAGCCAACTAAGTTAGCGAGAAACGGGTAGCTAATCAGCAATGTTGCCACAGTTACTTTGAAAATTGATTTATTTACTGATTCCTCCTTGAAAAAGTAACTTAGTTACTTTACTGATTGGACTCAATTGGAAAAGTAACTAAGTTAGATTACTAGTTACTTTTTTAGTTACTTTTCCCAGCTGCCGACAACAACCCTCTGCCACCTCAACATGACAATGATACTTGTTTTGCCAAAACTCACTTTATAGTCACCCTTTCTTGGCTTCAATGAAGATAAATACTTGTTTTATAAAAGTAAAATAAAGACCTCTTTCTTTACCTCATATTTAACTGTTGACAGCACTGTAACAGTAAAGCTTACAATTTCTAACCTACATTGTTTATAAATGTAACTATTAAATTCATTCTAACATTTTTCTAACATTTAAATTCTCTCTAAACATTTTACTTGTTGAAATTATTATTATTTTAAGTAGTATTAGTAGGCTTCAAAACTGGACCTTTAATCTAGGGGTGTTGTGGGGGGGCACATCCCTGCCCCAAGCCCCCATACCATCTGGATTCACCCCTGCTTTGGCGTTTGAGCACAAAGAATGGATAACATTTATTTATGCAGTAAACATGACCAGATTTACAGGTAAGAAAGTTTTATTGCGTTTTCACATCATGTGGTCCTCAGAAAGAGAGTTTAGGTGCATTTGAGTGGAAAATAGTGTTAGTTGTTGACGCGTCGCGGAGGATCAGCTGTTTTTAGCAGCAGATACGGAGCAGCTCGGAGAAAAAAAAGCATAAAAATGTCTTTGTAAAGCTCAGTGCAGGTGTGCTGTTGTCACTGTGCTTTAAGAGGTGAGGACGAGTCATAGCTGCTGCAGAAAAAGGCGGATGAAAAGCTCACAGCTCGCTGAAAGTGGGCAGTTCAGTCGAACCCCGACCTGCCCGCGGACCAAGTTTAAAAACACACATATACAGACACACACACACACACAGTCCCACACATGTACATAAACAGAGACACACACACACAGTCACACACACACATACACACTCACCAACACACACACACATACATACACACACACACACATAAACAAAAAGAAACACACAAGGTCACATAAACATACACAGAGACATACAAGCAGACACACACAAACAGAGAAACACAGTCACAAACACACACATACAGAAACAGACACACACACACACACACTCAGTCACACAGACATACACAAACAGAGACACACTCATACACAAACAGACACACACACATACACAAAGAGAGACACACTCAAACTCATACACAGACACACACATACACAAACAGACAGACACACACACACACACTCAGTCACACAGACATATACACAAACAGAGACACACTCATACACAAACAGACACACACACATACACAAAGAGAGACACACTCAAACTCATACACAGACTCACACACAAACAGTCACACAAACATGAACTAACAGACACACACACACAAACAGGGACACACACACAGACACACACACACTCAGTCATACATACACAGACACAAATAGACACACACACACTGAGACACACACAGTCACACACATACACAAACACAGTCACACACACATACACAAACAGAGACACACATACACAGACACAGTCACACACTCATACACAAACAGAGAAACACAGTCACAAACACACACATACAGAAACAGACACACACACACTCATACACAGTCACACAGACATACACAAACAGAGACACACTCATACACGCATACACCCACATACATACAGTCACACACATACACAAACACAGTCACACACACATACACAAACAGGGACACACACACACAACCTTACACAAACAGACAGACACACACACACACTCAGTCACACAGACATACACAAACAGAGACACACTCATACACAAACAGACACACACACATACACAAAGAGAGACACACTCAAACTCATACACAGACACACACACAAACAATCACACAAACATGAACTAACAGACACACACACACAAACAGGGACACACACACAGACACACACACACTCAGTCATACATACACAGACACAAATAGACACACACACACTGAGACACACACAGTCACACACATACACAAACACAGTCACACACACATACAGAGAGACACACATACACAGACACAGTCACACACTCATACACAAACAGAGACACACACACACACAAATACACACACACATTAACAAACAGAAACACACACAGTCACATAAACATACACAGAGACATACAAACAGACACACACAGAGAAACACACACATACAGAAACAGACACACACACAAACATGAACTAACAGACACACACACACAAACAGGGACACACACACAGACAACCTTACACAAACAGACAGACACACACAAACACACACACACACTCAGTCATACACATACACAAATAGACACACACACACTGAGACACACACACAGTCACACACATACACAAACAGACACACACACACACACAGTCACATGCACACATTCACAAAGACACACATACATACATGAACAGAGACACACACACAGTCACACACACACACATACTCACATACACACATGTACACACACACACAGACACTCACAGTCACAGACATACACAAACAGACACTGAAACACACACACACAATAACAGAGACACACTCATACACAAACAGACACACACATACACAGAGACACACTCACACACACACTGTCACAAATACACACATACACAGAGACACATACTCAGGCAGTCGCACACTCATACACAAACAGAGACACAAAATTACACAGAGACGCATACGCATACACACATACATAAACAGACACACACAAACAGAGACACACATGGTCACAAACACACATACACAAACAGAGTCACACATACAGAAACAGAGACACACTCATACACACAAATAAACACACAGACACAAACAAAGACACACACAGTCACACACACACACACACAAACAGAGACACACACAGTCACATGCACACATCCACACACACAAACAGAGACACACACATTCACAAACACATACACAAACAGACACTCAAACACACACACACTCACACACACATGAACAGAGACAGACTCATACACAAAGAGTCACACACATACAGAGAGACACACTCACACACACACACACACACACACACACACACACACACACACACACACTCATACACAAACAGAGACACACACATACACAGAGACACACACACATACACAGAGATGCACACACATACATAAACAGAAGAGACACACTCATACACAAACAGACACACACACATACACAGAGACACACACACAGTCACACACTCATACACAGACACACACAGAGACACACAGACACACACACAATCACAAACACACACATACACAGAGTCACAAACATACAGAAACAGAGACACACACAAATACACACACAGACACAAACAGAGACACACAGTCACACACACACACAAACAGAGACACACACATTCACACACACATACAGAAACAGACACTCACACACACACACACGAGCAGAGATACACTCATACACAGTCACACACATACAGAGACACACACACACACACAGTCACAAACACACACAGACACACATACACAAACAGAGAAACACACATAGACAGAGACACACACATACACAGAGGCACACACACAAACACACACACACAGAGACACACACAGTCACATAAACCGAGACATGCAGAGTCACACACACACAAACACACAGACACACACATACAGAAACAGACACACACACATACACAAATAGAGACACACACAAACAGTCACATAGACATACACAGAGACACACACACACAATCAGAGACACAGACACACATTCACAAACATACTCATATACAGACACACACACAGACACACACACACACAGTTCCACACATGTACACAGAGATACACACACAGTCACAAACACACACACATACACAGTCACCAACACACACACATACATAAACAAACAGAAGCACACAGTCACATAAAC